>NW_027590620.1:0-231881 GCF_964213995.1 Mustelus asterias
GTACCCTGCCCCCACAAGCGTTACTCACAAACACAAGCAGAGGTTCGCACTGCAGAAAGTGGCGTCGGCAGAAATAAGATGTTCTGCTTGTGGAACTTCCTTCCAAGATGGCCCATTCCATATCAGGGTTTCGGACACGGCTGGTGAGATCTGGAAACTTCTTGAATGACATTGTTTGGCTTTGTTGACTAAAATGAGCAAACTAACACAGGAGAGTCAACCATAATGGCAATTGTCGGCCAGAGCAGCTGCAACAAAATTACAATTGGGTGGTTTTACAATTTGATTTATTACTGTCACATGAATTGTGATAGTGAAAAGTATTGTTTCTTGCACACTATAAAGACAAAGCATACCGTAGATAGAGGAGGGAAGGAGTGGCTACAGAATGTAGTGTTACAGTCATAGCGAGGGATCAGAGAAAGGTCCACTTCATCCGAGAAAGATCCATTCAAAAGTCTGATGGCAGACGGAGTAAGCTATTCTGGAGACAGTCAGTACGCGACGTCAGGCTTTTCCCGATGGAAGAAGGTGGAAGAGAGTATGTCCGCGATGCTTGGCGTCCTTGGTTATGCAGGCTGATTTTTTCAGGCAGCGGGAAGTGAAGACAGAATCAATTGACTGGAGAATGGTTTGCATGATGGATTGGGCTCTGTTCACGACCTTTTGTACTTTGTTGCAGTCTTGGACAGAGCAGAAGCCATCCCAACCTGTGATGCATCCAGGAAGAATGCTGTCTGTGGTGCATCTGTAAATTCTGGTGAGAAAGTGAAGACGTTGGTGGGCTTCCTTAACTATGCCATTGGCATGAAAGGACCAGGACAGGTTTTTGGTTATCTGGACACCTAGAACCTGAAGCTGTCGACCATTTCCACTTCATCCCCATTGATGTAGACAGGGGCATGTCCTCGACTACACTTCCTGAAGTCGGTGACTATATCCTTCGTTTTATTGACATTGAGGGAGAAATTATTTAACACTTTCCTGTGCTCCATCTCATCATTGTTTGAGATCTGACCACTCCGGCGGTGTCAGCATCAAACTTGAAAATCGAGGTGGAGGTGAATTTCGCCACAGTCATCGGTGTACAAGGTGCATAGTAAGGCACTGAGGACACAGCCTTGTGCGGCACTGGTGTTGACAATGCTCATGGTGGATGTGTTGTTGGCTATCCTTATTGATTCCGGTCATTGTTTTATAAAGTTAGGATTCAGTCACATATGGAGGAGCCGAGCCACAGGCCATGGAGTTATGCGATGAGTTTGTAGGAATAATGGTGTTGAAGTTTGAGCTGTAGTCAATCAATATCAGTCTGTCACAGGTATCGTTGTTATCCAAGTGTTCCAGGATTGAGTTTCAAGCCAGAAAGATGGCATTTGCTATGGTCCTCTTTCGGCGATAGACGCACTGTATTGGATCCAAGCAATCTGGGAGTCAGGAATTGATTCGTGGCATGACTAAGTTTCTAAACCATTTCATAATTAAATTTGTCAGAGCCACCGGACGATAGTGATTAAGGCACACTGTCTGGCTTTTCTTTTGTATCGGGATGCTGGTCGTCTTCTTGAAGCAGATAGAGTTCTCAGATTAGTGTAAATTGAGGCGAATGTTGTCTGTGAATACCCTGCCAGCTGTTCCGCGAAGGGTCTGAGTACTCATCTGGGTATCCTTTCCGGGCCAATCACGTTCCGTGGGTTGACATTCGAAAAGGCTGATCTGAATTTGTTGCTGCTTCTGAATGTTGAGGTTGATGATGAATTTCTTGTTGTTTTTCATTGTTGATTGTACATTTGTTGTTTTTTTATGAATGTTTTGGTCGTCGTTGGTGCTTCTTGATGTTTTTTTTTCGCATGCGTGTTTCAGCATTGAGTTTGCTGAATTTAAATTTGTAATTGTTGATGTATTTTTTGGTGTTTTTCAATATTGAGGT
The DNA here is from genome assembly GCF_964213995.1 of Mustelus asterias. Taxonomy (NCBI): domain Eukaryota; kingdom Metazoa; phylum Chordata; class Chondrichthyes; order Carcharhiniformes; family Triakidae; genus Mustelus; species Mustelus asterias. The sequence goes on from NW_027590620.1 coordinate 1,931, forward strand.
TGTTGTTGAACTTGTTGGTTCCTTTCAATGTTGAGGTTGTTGTTGGCTTTGTTGGTGTTTTCAATATTGAGGTCGTCGGATGTGTTTTTTGTTTCTCAATATTGAGTTTGTTGTCGGATGTGTTTTTGTTTCTCGATGTTGAGGTGATTGTTGGATGTGCTGGTGTTTTTCAATGTTGAGCTTTTTGTTGAATTTATTTTTCAGTGTTGACGCTGCAGTTGAGATTCTTGGTGTTCTGCAATGTGGTGTTTGTTGTTGAATTTGTTGGTTACTTAAATATTGAGATTGTTGTTTCTATTTTTCAAAGTTGCCATTGTAAAATTTAATGCTGGATTTGTTTTTGGATTTTCTAGCTATTTTATCTGTGAGTTTGTAGTTATATTTAATGTTTAAGTTACTGCTGAATTTGTTGACGCTTCTCAATGTTGAGGTGGCTGTTGACTTGTTGTTGAATTTGTTGATCAGTTTCAATACTGTGGTTTTTGTTGAATTGAAGGATGGATTTGTTGTTAAATTTGTTGTTGAAACCGAGGATCTGGTTCAAAGATCAGTAGCAGAAAAAAAAAATCGGGCAGCCTTCCTAAATCTGTTAAGATCAAGATTGTGGTTGAAGATGACAAGAAAGGGCCAGAAATCACGTTTCTAAACGGGGGGATGGCCGGCTCTGATGAGATCATATATGTTTTGGCTAGAGTGGGTAGGGGCAGGGAATTAGGTTGATATGCACACGAACAATGGAAACATTCAAGATGGTAATAGGAAGAGTGCAGAGCCAACATTTTCCAGCAAAAATAAAGTGAGACTCACAGATCAAAGGAACCCTGAATATCGAGGTGTATACAGCGTCAGCTGAAGAGAAAATGGAAGGTTCACGGCTGATATTGAGGGTCTGAAACAACAGCCATCCAGCAGTAGTACAGACTGTGCAAGAGGGAAATTAAAAGAATAAATTACGACTGAAAAAAGAGAACATGAAATGATAATGGCAGCAAGAAAAAAATAAATCCTTACTTAGCTTTACAAGTAAATTAAGATTCAAAGGATAATGCAAAGAGGACGGCTTATTAAGCACCAAAAAGATAGTTGCTTTGGAGCCAGAGGAAGTAGGTAGGGTTTTAACAGAAAACTTGTTTTAGTGTGCATTAGTGAGGGAGACGATGTGGGCAACAACACAGAGGCGAAGGACTGTGATAAAATTAAATAACTTAGAAAGAGAAATGGTCTGAGTGGCCTGGCAGGTTTAACTGTAAATAAATCTCCCAAGCTGGATGACATGGATGCCATGCTGTGGAGTGAGGAAAGGGAGGAGATATCAGAGGACACTGGCAATGATTTGAAATAAGTTTCTAGTCTCTGGAGGGGTTCCACAGAAAAGCCAGCAGTATCAGGTTATCAGTATTCAGGAAATGAGAAAGTGATGAAATAGATAAATACTGGCTAGTCAGTGGAAAGTCGATATGGGGAAAACCTTGGAAGCAACCCAAAGACACATAATCCATCTGAATTTGATGAGGTAGAGATTAATCAAGAACAGTCAGTGTGGTTTTGTTAACGTGGGCGGCGGGATCATTTCCGGCCAATCTGATTAGATTTTCCGAAGAGGATGTCGTGTGTGCAGATGAGGGACTTGCACTTGATCTCGTCTTCTTGGACTTCAGCAAATCATTTCTCAATGTCCATAATCGGAGACCTATAGAGTGGTTAAGAATCCATGGGATCCAAAGAAATTTTGCCAAATTGCATCCAGGATTTCGTAGATATAAGGCAATGAATGTACTTCGATACAGGTCATAAATCGCGTTGAATATGGGGTAATAGGTTTGTGGGGCAGGACACACTCAAAAGTATAAAGAACAAATAAAAGTCCAACAGTGGAATGGGTTCTCTGGCCCTCCAAGCCAGTGTCGATTATATTGCCCTACCTAAATTTTAAAAAAAAACAATCGTTCTGCCCTCACTCGATCCGTTTCAGTCTATTTCTTCCTTATTCAAGTACCTAACCAGATGCCTCTGAAATGTTGCTATTGTACGTGCTTCCACCACACTCGATGGCAGCGCGTTCCAGGCACCCACCACTCTCTGCAGGAAAAAAAAATCCTGCACATCTCCTTTAAGCTTTCCCCCTCTGACCTTGAACCTCTGCCCCATTCTAATTGTCACTTCCTCCCTTGGAAAAACACCTCTGACTTCCCACCCTCTCTATGCCTTTCATAATTTTTTAGACCTCTGTCAGGTCTCCGCTCAGCTTCCGTTTTTCCGTGAAAGCAATCCTAGTTTATTCAATCTCTCCTCATACCAAAACCCTCGAGACGAGGCAACATTCTGGTGAACCATATTTGCACTTTCTCCAAAGCTTTCACATCCTTCTGATCGTGTGGTGACCAAAACTGCGCGCATTACTAAAAATGTGTCCTAATAAAGGTTTAAGTCTGCAACATGATTCCCAATTTCCATACTCAATGCCCTGGCTGATGAAGGAAAGCATGCCATTTGCGTTCTTAATCGTCTTGGCCATCTGTGTTGCCACGTTGAGGGAACGTGGACCTGCACACCCAGTTCCCTCGGTATATTAATGTTCCAAAGGCTCCTGCCATTTCGATCAAAATTCATACCTAAATTTGATCTTCCAAAAGGCATCACCTCGCATTTCTCCGGATTAAACTCCATTTGCCATGTCTGTGCCCATGTCTTCAATCTATCTATATCCTGTTGTGTCCTCTTTCAATCCTCGGCCCTGTCAGCAACTCCGCCAGTCTTCATGTCATCCACCAACGTATTAATCTGAACACCCACATTTTCCTACAGATCATTTATATACACTAAAAACAACAGAGGTCCCAGTACTGATTCCTGCGGAACACCACGAGCAACAGATCTCCATTCTGAAAAAAATACCCTTCCCCATCTGCCCTTAGTCTTCTATAACCAAGCCAGTTCTGTATCCATTTCGCTATCCCACCCCGAATCCCATGTGATTTTAGTTTTTGTACCAGTCTGCCATGTGGGACCAGGTCAAATGTCTCACTTAAATCCACATAATCTACTTCCACAGCCCTTCCCTCATCAATTTCCTTTATCACCGCTTCAAATATCTTAATCATGTTCATGAGACATGAACTTCCCCGGACCAAAACCAATCTGCCTGACACTAACTAGTCAATTTTCCTCCAAATGTTCAAGTATCCTTTCCCTCTTCTCCAAAAGCCTCCCGACCTGTGATGTCAGGCTCAACGGCATATAATTTCCTGGATTGTTTCTGCTTCCTTTCTCAAGCAAGCGAACAACATTGTCTATTCTCCAGTTCGCTGGAATCTCTCCTGTGATCAAGGATGACGTGACGATATCGATTAATGCCCCAGTTATTTCTCCCCTTGACTCCCGCAATAACCTGGGATACATCCCATCCGGCCACGGCAACAGGTTCTTGCTCAACAGCCACTGCTGTTAATGACCCATTTGTTCACTTACTGAAGCAAGGGTACATCGAATGCTGAATTTGTTATATTCCCTTCTGTGCAGATTGTCTTCACAATTCACGGTCGACTTCACAATTCAATTGTTGTTTTGGGATTTTCATCACCCAGGTGAATTTCAAAATTGTTTGTTTGAATAACTGGTCCAGTCATGATACCACTGGGCCACCGTTCTCATATCGTTTTGTTTTTTCCCCTTTGATAATTTCTGCTCATGTTATTTTACCTTGAATACAAAATTGATTCGTTGGTATATGTAAACCATATACTGAAGAGTTTATTTAATGTAATCAGAGACTGGCAGTGCGATACGGTTTAATTTGCAGGGACATCTCATCCCTTGCACCTGCCAAATAGTGTCAGACGTAATGAAATCACAGGTCCGGGTCTGAGCTGAAAATTTATCAAACCCACAGTGACTTCAAGTTGGAAATATTTAATCAGCTCTTTAGGATACAGAGAGAGAGAGAGAGAGAAGGAGAAGATAAAATGTAGGGAGGACAAAGAGCAAATCAAAATGCTAAGGACCAGAGAGATACACAGCAAGAAATATATTGGAGAAACATATAGAATCATAGAATCACTACAATGCAGAATGAGGCTATTTGGCCCATCAAACCTGCCCCGACAACAATGCACCCAGGCCTTAACAGCTTAACGGCACATATTTGCCCTGCTAGCCCTCCCCCCACACCCCCCCCCCAACCCCCCCACCCCCCCTCACCACTAAGGGACGAGGCCTATCAATCTAACCCACACAGCTTTGGACGAGGTGAAATGAGGGAGATACAGCGAGGAGTGGAGTGTGTCGGAGAGGAAATGATGTATCTGGTAGGGAGAGGGAGGAAGATAGACTAAAAGGGAAGAGACGGCGACAGAGAGAGAGGCAGAGCAAGAGAGAGAGAGAGAAGTGAATAGAGAGGGATGAAGGAAAAGAAGAAAAAATGAAGTAACGATGCCCTTGCACATAATGAATGGAATGCTTCATTTTCTGTGTAGCTTTAGAAAACCACATTCTTAACCTCCCCTCCCCTGCCTCACCCAACCCCCTAGCACAGGCACTGAAATCTCGTTGAATTATAACTATTATTAGAAACTCAAATTTCAGCCATTGACGAAAACTCCATTGACCAATGACAGGGTGACTGGCGAATACCTGTTCGTGATATTCTTCGATGATTAAATGTTCGACCAGGCCACGAAGGAGAACACTCAAATTCTTCTTCAGACATTTTTTCAAAAGTTTGAACATGGGATACTTGGCTAAAACCCTACTAACCAAGGGACGGTGTTGTTTTGGGAATATCAGTGTATTAGCAATCCAGACATCTAGGTTCATGGTCCCAGGATGTGAGTTAAAATGCACCGTGGTTGGTGGAATTAAAAGTCAATAGACACAATCCTCAATGGAAATGTGTTCACAGTAATACTGACGATGAAAATACCATTGTTTTGGCGAAAAAGCAACGTAATGCCCTTATTGGATGAATCGTGGCCAGTCTGCTGGCTTACGTTAGATTTTGGACATTGGTCAACCTGGTTGGTCCTGTGGCCTGCAAGGATCAAGTGAGAGATTTAATAATAACTTTCCTAATGGGAATTCCACCAAAAAAATCAAAGGGACTACGGAAAGGGTACATGAATATAAGTAGGCATAGCAAACAAAGATTCAACAGGCATACGATGGACCGACTGTGCCACTTTCCCGCAAAAGAATCTTACTTTAAAGCTGTGAACAATTATTCTAAACTATCACTGGATCAATCATTGCATCAGATCACTCTCTTGTGGATTAATGAAAAACAGGCGCGGGACACACATATAGTTTTTGATTCTTCTTTAATTTCGTCTCAGTTAGTAAACATTATCTTTACAAAGTCCAAATAAACGTATCCATGTTTGAGCCAATCCTCGGTGTGTTTATGTGTGCTTATTAACTGCATGAAACTCTGTGCAATTATATGAAGAGCTTCAATGTCCCAGTCGTCTCATTGTGACTCTGAGAAGCTGAGCGGAGACTGAGGAAAACACACATTTTGCTATTTTTCTTCGTGGTGCTGGTGCAGCCCCGCATTGCCGAGGGAGCTGTGAGTATGGAGGGCATTATCTACGAGGAGAGGTTGGAGGAACTTGGTTTGTTCTCTCTGGAATGACGGAGGTTGACAGTCAGTGTTGAAAGTGCTGTGTCCTTGTTTCTCAACAACATAAGCAGCTGGACATTTTGGCACAATGCCAGGAGTAAAGCGAAATCTTTGTTCGGGCCCTGACATGTTCCACAGCTGGAAGAAAGTTAATCACAGTTTGGATAACAACAGGAATTTGCAGGACGCACACAGAATGGCGAAATGTTGTAAAGAGTGAGAAGATAGGATTCGAGAGGGCACCGTCAGTATCGTTTGATGTAACAAATATTAAGGACAACAGGAAAAATTCTGAGGACACAGGTAGATGGGGAAATGCAATAAACAGTGAGGCTAAGTACAGGATTTGGAGGATTCAGAATGATTAGTGAACTGCAACAATCAATTGTTTGTAGGATTTGTCGGATTTGGGAGCAAACAGGCAGATTGGTGACATTGTAGAAACAAAGACGATATAGGTCAGATTCTGGAGAAGACAGACAGATTGGAGAAGGTACTAAGCAGTGACGATGTCAGTAGGATTTGGAGGGCACAGACAGATTGCGGAAATGTAGTAACAGTAAGTATAGCAGAGGGATTTGGCTGGAAGCAGACAGAATTGAAAGTATTGCAAACGTTGAGGATGTAGGCAGGATTTCTGTGAACACTTAGAGATTGCTTTCAAGCGGCAAGGCTCTCGGTGGGAAATTGAAGGACACAGACAATTGCTATAATGTAGCAGTCTGTGTGGAAAGCAGCAGAATTCGGGGATGCATATATACTGGTGAAATGGCAGTATTTAAATGGCTGTAAATTGTGAGAGATAGATACACAACAACACCTTGGAGTCCTCGTGCATCAGTCGCTGAAAGTAAGCGCCCAGGTCCAGCAGACAGGAAAGAAAGCAAATAGTATGTTGGCCTTCAGAGCGAGAGGATTCGAGTGTAAGGGATGGGGATGTTTTGCTGCAATTGTATAGAACATTAGTGAGGCCACACCTGGAATATTGTGAGCAGTTTTGCGACTTCATCTGAGGAAATAAGTCCTTGCTATAGAGAGAGCACAGCAAAAGTTTACCAGTCTGATCCCTGGGATGGCAGGCCTGCCATATGAGCAGAGACTAAGTCTGTTAGGATTGTATTCACTTGAGTTTAGAAGAGTGAGAGGGGATCTCATAGATACTTATAAGAATCTAACAGGGTTAAAGAGGGTAGATTCAGAAAGAATATTTGCAATACTGAGAGAATCATGAACGAGGGGTCATCGTGTGAGGATAAGAGGTAAACTTTTAAGAAATGAGGTGAAGAGGGTGGTGAATGTGTGGAATTCACGTACACACAATGTAGTTGAGGCCAAAACGTTGTCTGATTCCAAGAAGAAATTTGTGATAACTCTTGGGGCTAAAGGGATCAAGGGATAAGGCGCGGGGGGGGGGGGGGGGCGGGGGGAGGGGGAGGGGGAGGGGGGGGGCGGTGGGGAGGAGGGGATCAGAGTATTGAATTCGAGGATCAGCCATGAACAAAATTAATGGAAGAACAGGCTCGAAGGGCCGAATGGCCTACTCCTACTTCTCGTCTCTATGTTTGTATGTAATTCGGAGGACATGCACAGATTGGTGAAATATTGCAGAGAGTGATGATGCAGGCAGGATTCGCAGGAGAATGGTAATTGCTGCAAATTAATAAAGACGGAGCATAGCAACCGGATCTGGGAGAACGCAGTGAATGGATGCAATGTGGCAAACTGTGTGGACAGCAGAAGGATTTGAGAGGATACAGGCAGATTGCCAGAATTAAGTAAACAATCGGCATTGTTGCACTTTCTTCCATTGCATGGGAAGGTGCCGGGGGAGGTGGTTGAGGTTCTAATTGTGATGAAGGAGTCGACCAGGGTGTCCCGGAGGGAATGATCCCTGTGGAATGCGAACAGAGGGAGTGAGGGGCAGATGAGTTTCGTGGTGGTATCATGCTGGAGTTGGCGGAAATCGCGGAGGACGATCCTTTGAATGGGGAGGCCGGTGGGGTGAAAAGTGCGGACAACGGGACCCTCTTCTCGTTCTTGGAGGGAGGGAAGGGAATGAGAGCAGTCCCACCGGAGATTGGTCACACATGGTTGAGAGCCCTGTCAATCACAGTGGGCGAACAAGTAAGAATATCTTTAATTTCATTTTGCATATTAAATAGTGTTAATATTTATCGTGTTTCGATAGTCAACTAAATAATTATTTGATTATATCGGAAGTGCGCATTGGGTTATGCATTCTGCTTTGCCTCAAATAAGTTTCTCCTCCTTTTGAACTATCATTTCCAGTTGAAGAAAGCACAATGTTTAATTTTCCATCAGCATTTTTACGGTTAACTGATACCTACATTGTTCACACACAATTGAATATTGATCTGCTTTTGTATAAGCCTGCTTATATTACTATGACTGCATGTTACTACAAACACATTAATTTCCCTGTGCAGTCATTACGAATCGAAGCTAAACATTTCATCCTAATATTTGAGGCCTGCAGTATTTGTAATGCTGATGGGAACAATAATCTGTGGTCATATTTGGATGGGTATTGGATATCAAGCCCAATACAAGTTGCTGCAAATTTTTAACCCATTATCTTTTATCAATTGCAGTTCAATATTGTACTGATTATACGCAGCATTTGGTTAATATTTTTGTGCAAACAGTTTCTCCATTTGAATCAGGTCAGAATGCTGCTGAGCCTCCTTGTAAAATATATCCGTGGGTTTATCTGTTATTATAGAGTCGAGCGGACTGTGGACCACTAATGGGAGTGGAACACCTGACACAACTGGCCTTGTTTCACTGAGAGTCTCTGCTCCTGTAGAATTGCAGAACTGTACTTAGTGCGGGTCACGAGGCAGAGTGGAAAGAATCAGCTCAATTTTTATATCAGTGATTGATCATTCCAGAAAACGCAATAGGATATCAGTTTTCTAATTTTAATCGCTTGCAACTACATGTTATTTTTCCTGCTGGTGGAACTTATTTGGCAATGATTTAAAGAGAAATGCACTGTTTTTTCCCTGCTTGCTACTGAAGTACAAAAACAGAAAGATCAGTTTGCTGATTGCTGAACGGTTGGCAGCGAGACATAACAGTTACAACATTCAATACCTGTGGGCCAGGAATTAATCTTTCTTTAATCTCATCACTGCACTACTTCTGCTGCTGATGACTCTGCCGTTCCAGCACCTACCCGCCAAGCTGGGGTGATGAGTGCTGAATCTGGGAAACACCTTGGTTATAGATCCTTGTGAAGACAGTATCGTTAATGCTGCTGCATGCAAATAGGTGGCTGGTAGTGTCTCTCTTGTTCCTGATGGTCAATGCCTAGCATTTATGTGGTGAGAATGCTACTTGTCGTTTAACATCACAAGCATGAATGCTGTCTGCAAATTAGTAAATTTGGCAAGAACTGCTTCTGTGTCTGTGGAGTTGCGAATGTTACTGAATATGTTTCGACAATTAACCACCCTTTCGACATTAAGAAGGAAGGTTATTGCTGAAGCAGCTGAAGATGGTTGGGTCTTGCGCTTTACCCTGAGGAGCATTTGCAGTGATGCCCTGAAACTGAGATGATTGACCTCCAACCATCACAAAATTATTTCTATGTTGCAGGTATCATTCCAATCAGAACCAACTGCCATGTCACTCACAGGCTACCCTACCCATTTACCACCTCACGCCCAACGCAGCTCACACAACAAACATATCCTCGTCACTTTCCTCACCCAGCCGACTCACTGATCTGACCCACCTCTCAAGCTGCCACCCTGACCAATAATTCATTCATCCACTCATCGATTCACCCTGTCAACTGTTCACTAACATGCATCTAGTCACTCACTCAATCACTAACATTCACAGTGGACATTGAAACTTCCCATACGACAGTTCGTGATGGACAAATGATGTGTATTCAATTTTCCACAGTTATTGTGGTATTATTTTTTTAAATGTCCATTGTCAACATCGAAATTGCATTTATCGATGCATGTAACAAAGAATAATTACAAAAGACAAATGAAATATCAGTGTTTCGGTTCATACAGGTGCATTTTGACAACTATATACAAAGATTTGCTTCGGAATGATTTATAATCTCCCAATTAACGGCAACTATTTCAACATTTTTATTGACCATCACATCTATTGTAACAGTTATCAATCTAAATAATCATCATTTGTGACGCACAGCGTGATTAACATTGAAATTGGGTCCAATTCGCAAAACAAACAATGGAGTCATTTATGACGTGGCAGCTGGCAAATGCCAGACTACACAAATGCAAAAGAGAAGCTTGAATCAGCTGCCACAATAGAACATATAGAACATAGAACAGTACAGCACAGTACAGGCCCTTCGGCCCAGGATGTTGTGCCGTACTTTTTCCGAAACCAAGATCAAGCTATCCCACTCCCCATCATTCTCGTGTGTTCCATGTGCCTATCCAATAACCGCTTGAAAGTTCCTAAAGTGTCCGACTCCACTAGCACAGCAGGCAGTCCATTCCACACCTCAACAACTCTCTGAGTAAAGAACCTACCTCGTACATCCCTCCTATATCTTCCACCACCAACCTTATAGTCATGCCCCCTGGTAACAGCGACATCCAAATGAGGAAATAGTCTCTGAACATCCACTCTATCTATCCCCGTCATCATTTAGAAACCTCTATTAAGTCGCCTCTCAACCTCCTCCGCTCTAAAGAGAAAAGCCCTAGCTCCCTCACCCATTCCTCATAAGACCTACCCTCCAAACCAGGCAGCACCCTGATAAATCTCCTTTGCATTCTTTCCAATGCTTCCACATCCTTCTTATAGTGAGGTGACCAGAACTGCACACAATATTCCAAATGTGGTCTCACCAAGGTCCTGTACAGTTGCAGCATAACCCCAGGGCTCTTATACTCAACCCCCCTGTTAATAAACGCTAACACACTATAGGCCTTTTTCATGGCTCTATCCACTTGAGTTGCAACCTTCAGAGATCTGTGGATATGAACCCCAAGATCTCTCTGTTCCTCCACATTCCTCAGAATCCTACATTTGACCCTGTAATCCGCATTAAAATTTGTCCTACCAAAATGAATCACCTCGCACTTATTAGGGTTAACCTCTATCTGCCATTTTTTGGCGCAGCTCCGCATCCTGTCAATGTCTCTTTGGAGCCTACAACAGCCCTCCACCTCATCCACTACTCCACCAATCTTGGTGTCATCCGCAAATTTACTGATCCACCCTTCAGCCCCCTCCTCCAATTCATTTATATAAATCACAAATAGCAGAGGGCCCAGCAGTGATCCTTGTGTTACACCGCTGGTAACTGGTCTCCAGTCTGAAAAAATTCCATCGACCACCACCCTCTGTCTTCTATGAGATAGCCAGTTACTTATCCAATCGGCCAAATTTCCCTCTATCCCACACTTCCTTACTTTCGTCATGAGCCGACCATGGGGGACCTTATCAAACGCCTTATTAAAATCCATGTATATGACATTAACTGCTCTACCTTCATCGACACACTTAGTTACCTCCTCAAAAAATTCAATCAAATTTGTGAGGCAAGACTTACCCTTCACGAATCCGTGTTGACTATCCCGGATTAAGCTGTATCTTTCTAAATGTTCGTAAATCCTATCCCTCAGGACATTTTCCATTAACTTAACGACCACCAAAGTAAGACTAACCGGCCTATCCTTACCAGGGTCATTCCTATTTCCTTTCTTGAACAGAGGTACAACATTCGCCACTCTCCAGTTCTCTGGCACTATCCCCGTGGACAGAGAGGACCCAAAGATCAAAGCCAACGGCTCTGCAATCTCATCCCCTGCCTCCCAAAGAATCCTAGGATATATCTCATCTGGGCAAGGGTACTTATCGACCTTCAGGTTTTTCAAAATTGTGAATACATCTTCCCTCAGAACATCTGCCTCCTCCAGCCTGTCAGCCTGTATCACACTCTCATCCTCAAAAACATGGCCCCTCTCCTTGGTGAACGCTGAAGAAAAGTATTCATTCATCGCCTCTCCTATCTCTTCTGACTCCATGCACAAGTTCCCACGACTGTTCCTTACCGGCCCTAACCTCACCCTGGGCGTTCTTTTATTCCTCACATAAGAGTAAAAAGTCTTGGGGTTTTCATTCATCCGACCCGCCAAGGACTTCTCATGCCCCCTCCTAACTCTCCTAAGCCCTATTTTCAGCTCATTCCTTGCTAACCTGTAACCCTCAATGGACCCAACTGAACCTTGTTTTCTCATCCGTACATACACTTCCTTCTTCGTCTTGACAAAACATTTGAACCTCTTTTGTGAACCATGGTTCCCTCAATCGGCCGTTTCCTCCCTGCCTGTCAGGGACATACCTATCAAGGACACGCAGTATTTGTTCCTTGAACAAGCCCCACTTTTCATTTGTGCCTTTCCCTGACAGTTTCTGTTCCCATCTTATGCTCCCTAATTCTTGCTACATCGCAGCATAATTACCCCTCCCCCAATTATAAACCTTGCTCTGCCGCAGGGCCCTATCCTTCTCCAGTGCAATAACGAAAGACACCGAATTGTGGTCGCTATCTCCAAAGTCCTCTCCCACAACCAAATCTAACACTTGACCCGGTTCATTTCCCAGTATCAATTACAATGTGGCCCCACCTCTTGTCGGCCGATCCACATATTGTATCAGGAAACCCACCTGCACACACTGTAAAAAACTGCCCCATCCGAACTATTCGACCTATAAAGGTTCCAATTAATATTTGGAAAGTTAAAGTCACCCATGACAACTACCCTGTGACGTTCACACCTATCCATAATCTACTTTGCAATTTCTTCCTCCACATCTCTATGACTATTTGGGGGCCGATAGGCAACTCCTAACAACGTGAACGCTCCTTTCCTATTTCTAACTTCCGCCGATATTACCTCAGTAGGTAGATCCCCTTCGACCTGCCTTTCTGCAGCCGTTAAACTATCCTTGATTAACAATGCTACTCCACCACCTCTTTTACCACCTTCCCTACTCTTCCTGAAACATCTATACCCCGGAACGTCCAACGACCATTCCTGTCCCTGTTCTCCCCATGTCTCCATAATGATCAGAACATCGTCATCCCAAGTACCAATCCACGCTCCAAGTTCACCTACGTTATTTCGGATGCTCCTTGCATTGAAGTAGACAGACTTCAACCCACCTTCTTTTCTGCTGGTACACTCCTGCGACCTTGATATGTTCCTCAGTACCTCACTCCACTCAACACTGACTTCGGGACGACAGCTCCTTTTCCCATCCCCCTGACAAATTTGTTTAAACCCGCCCCCCGAAGAGCCGTAGCAAATTTCCCTCCCAGGATATTGGTGCCCCTCTGGTTCAGGTGCAACCCGTCCTGTTCGTACAGGTCTTACCTTCCCCAGAATGTGTTCCAATGATCCATGTAGCTGAAACCCTCTCTCCTGCACCATCCCTGCAGCCACGTATTTATCTGCACTCTCTCCCTGTTCCGCAACTCGCTGTCACGTGGCACGAATAGTTTGCTGTTTGTATATAACGAGGAGGCATTTAAAGTCACGGTAACTAGCTGTCAGAACAATTATGATGATTGTGTGTCTAACAATTAAAAAATCACCCATTAAAAAAAAACCTTTTAAAATACAAGCAAATCTTTAATCAGTGAACAGTACAATACAAATATTCCTGAAGGATTTTCGAATAAACAACCTCAGATTTCAATCGGCTCTTGATGCCCCACTCATCATTCATTCCTTTCCCTACCAGAAATCTTTCAATTTACAACCATCCACTCGCTTTCCTTCCCTCAATTTCCTCCCCTTCAATCGCTTCCCTTCCACATCCATTCCTCCCATTTTCTTTCCTCTCATCCCATTTCCTCCCATCTCCTGCCCTTCACAATGATTGTCATTACTCCCCCCTCACCGCTTGTTTTCTGTGAGTCATCGCACCTCACCGCACATATATTTAAGGCAGGGGTTGTAGCAAGCGCACGACTACTGAAGTAAGACATCTGAACAGAGATTGGATTGATTGGGCTTGCAACGGCTGGAATTTACAAGCCTGAGAGGGTATCTCGTGGAATCTTATAAAACTCGGATGGCACTGGACAGGCTGCAAGCGAAAAAATGTTCCCGATGTTGGGGATGTGTAGAACTATCGATCACGGTCGAAGAATGAAGGCTAAGCCATGCAGGGCTGAGATAAGGAAGAAATTCTTCACTCAAAAATTTGTGAACGTGTGGAAGCCGCGACCACAAAAAACTGTTGGGGCCAGTTCGTTAGATATGCTCAAGAGGGAGCTGTGGCTAAAGAGATAAAGGGGTTAGGAGAGAAAGTGGGAGTGGGATGTTGAAAGTGCAGATCAACCATGATCATATTGAATGGCGGTGCAGACTCGACAGGCCGAATGGCCTACTCCTGCGCATATTTTCTATGTTTGTATGTTTCCTTCGTAGTGTAATGCTCTATTAGGATTTGATGCGGAGTATTCCTGATGATGGTTGCAACAATTTTTCGTTTTGGCATTTGAAAGTAGATATAATGGATACTCAATCTTGGAAATGTCGGCCACCCAAATGAAGTGACAACGTGGAGAGAAAAAAAAACATTATCACAAAGCATTTCCAAATAGTTCCAACTCATCCTGAAATAATTGTGCAGCTCTCTCCACTACGTGTCAGTGCTAATTGACGCCAATATCAGTTATATGTAAATGTGAGGATCATTGACCAAGATAGTAACACACTCCGGGGGTACATAGACGGATGTGCAGAGTTCAGATATTATTTAATATGCAACAGGACTGAGTGATACATTTGTTCATCAGGCTGCAAATACGGAACATAAACCGAATTGTGCAAAATTAAAGTGATGTTTCGGACAAAATGTTGATAGCTATCTCGGGAACAATAACACTAACGTAAAGGGAAGTACTTGTACATCACTTGTAATTCAGCTCTTTAAGTATTGTTGCAGTCAGGTTGGATATGTCAAAGTGCTCTTTGAAGCTCGCCTGACCTGTAACTTTTTAAGTTGAATTCGGCTGGGATGAGCATGAAAGGTTTCACTTCAGTTGTGCTTCAACTGACCCACTGGGGGCTTTTATCAACAACAAAGTTTAATTAAGAATATTGTTGACATGTATAGTAAGACAATTAGCAAGAACTTTTAACAATTACCAACACGAACCACAACAAACACGAAAATGCATAACTTTTAAGGAATATCTCTAATGTATTCCAACCAAAGCCAACATCCAATACACAAAACCCAAACAAATAAACGCAATACGGCACAGGTTAATGCCCGCTTGTCACAGAAATCCTGCCTTCTGGGTCAAATGCAGAATCTCCCTTGTGAATAACTCAGAAGAGATTGTAGTCGAATTTATTTCCCCAAACATAGCTTCTTTAAGGCAGAACTAAACAAAGAGAAGAACAGAGAGAGAGAGACTGTTTCTTAGCTTGCTGCTAAACTGCTTTCAGAAACACACTGCCCAAAAGGAAACTAAACGCCCAAAGCAAAACAAACCATCGCCTGACAGCCACAGATGAAACTGAAAGCCCAATCACCTGACTGCTACAGCGTAGCTTAGCCCCCGCCCCCCAGTCCCATGACATAGATGAAGCTGTAAGCTGCATGATTTAAGAAATACTTTCTTAAAGGTACATTCACATGACAGTATTATGTCCAATCGTGTACAATACAATTTGCGATTAATATAGCGATCTTTCAGTCATACCAAGGGATACATTCCGAGAGTCCGTTTTCTGGAAAGTCCTCACAGGATCCGAATGTTTTCCACGAAGCGTGGAAGGTGTAACAAGATTTAAGAAAGATAATCAAAATTTGCATTTGGCGCAGCGTGCGAAGTGGTGGCTTTATTGATAGAAATTGATTCCATTGAAGTTTGGATATGAATGCACAACAATTTAATACGATGGTTTTATGTAACTGAGAGTCAACACAGATTATACTTATGAAATCTGATCAAAAGATTTGGAGTATTAGAATTGACTGCATTCAACGGAACTCTCACGACTGATTATTGTCGGAAGAAAACCATTTAATTAAAATGGGAATTCATTCAGAAACAAATACTGCTTGCCCAGTTCAAAAATTGTTATCTGTGTAATTTTCATCTCCTGACTACTCCAATGTTCCCATGATCGTGTTTCTTCCTCCATACTCACGTCAGGTTTAACAGAGTAAAATGTTCCGCCCCACTGTACCGCTTAAAACAAGCTTCACTGGGCCAACATTTTTACTGAACTACATGGATGCTGCCCAGGCACAATAAAAAAGTCAGTCGAAACTCACTGGTAGGGAAATTATTGGAGTGAATTCTGAGAGGCAGAATGAATCTACATTTGTAGAGTTATGGATTCATCCAGAAGAGACTGTATAGTTTTGTTAAAGGCAGGAAGAGCGATAACCTCAGCAAAGCTTTTGACAAAGTCCCACATGGAAGACACACAGCAAAGTTAAGAACACGTACCTTCAAGTAAATTTGACAAATTGGATCCAGAATTGGCTGAGTGGGAGGAAGCAGAGCGTGCTGGTCGAGGGGTGCTTTGATTTTTTCTGATTAGAACCTTTGTCCCATGACGTTCCACAATCGTCGATGTTAGGGCCTTTTCTGTTTGTGGCTGATTTAAATGATTTAAATTTGAATGGAGGAAGATTGATCAGCAAGTTATTGGATGATATGAAAATTGGTGAGATGGTGAACAGTAAAGAGGATAGCCCTTACATTACAGCAGGGTATTCAAGGGCAGGTCAGAGAAATCGATGAGTGCCAAATGTTATTCAATCCAGATAATTGTGATGTGATGCACATGGACAGGAGAAACAAGGGAACGCTATGCATGATGTGCCGCACGATGCTGTGAAGAGCCGAAGATCAGAGGGACGTTGTTGTGCATGCACACTCGTCCCTTAAGGTAGTAGAACATTTATTAGCCGAGACACCTAGTTTGAAACTGGAACTGTACAAAACGCTGGTTAGGCAACAGCTAAGTATTGCAAAGAGGTCTGGAATCCACATTTTAGGAGGCACTGGAAACGTTGAAGAGGAGTTTCACAGGTCTGTTGAGCTGAAGATTTTCAGTTGTGAAATAGATCGGAGAGACTGCGGTTATATATCTTCGAGGAGAGGAGACAGGGAGACATGATTGAGATATTTGAAATTATGACCGGCATATATGGAATACCGAGTTAGAAACTTATCCGAATTTGGAGCGAGAAGTGACTGGGGGGCAAAGAGTTCAGGGAAGGGACTGGACGTTTAGAGGGAATGATAGGAAAACGCTTTAACCAAAAGTGTGGTGGGAGTCTGGAACTCACTGCCGGAATGTATATTCGTGACAGAGAAACCTATAGCATTTCAGAAGTATTTAGATGTACACTTGCAAAATCAGTAGGTATAAGGCTGTGGAACAAGTGCTGGAGAATGACATTAGAATATTCAGGTTTACCAGCACAGACGCGATTTGCCGAATGGCCCTTGCGGGGCGGCACGGTGGCACAATGGGTAGCACTGCTGCCTCACAGCGCCAGTGTCACAGGTTAAATTCCGGTTCGGGTCACTGTCTGTGTGGAGTTTGCACATTCTCCCCGTGTCTATATGATTTCCTCCGGGTGCTCCGGTTTCCTCCCACAGTCCAAAGATGTGCGGGTTATGTTGATTGGCCATGCCAAATTGACCCGAAAGTCAGGAGGTTAGTAGAGTAAATGTGTGCTATTGCGGGAATAGGGATTGGGTGGGATTGTGATTGGTACAGACTCGATGCGCAAAGTGGCCTCCTTCTGTACTACAGGGATTCTATGGCAACTCAATAACCCAGGATAATCCTGAGACTGAAGCAGTGATATCAATTCCAACATGTGTTTATCGCTCTCTTTATGGCCTTGCTCTAGTTAACACTTAATTTCATTCACTGCCAGCAGCCGAACCAGTATTCCAGGTGTGCTCTAACGAGTGTCAAGAATAGTTTTCGGAAGACTTGCCTATTTTCATGATCTATTCCCTGTGAAATCAAGGTCAGCATTCAGTTACCTGTTGACCTTACATGCTAGCTTTTTGTGATTAATTCATGAGGCACCGAGATCTCTCAGTGCTGCAGTTAACTGCAGGCTTCTCCATTTAAATAATATTCAACACCTCAATTCTTCAAACCAAAGTGTACAACATCACATGTTCCTGCATTAAATTCCAACTGCTAAGTATTTACCCGCTCATTTAACCTGTCTATATCCCTCCGTTAGTTATTAGAGGCATCTTCAGCACCTGTCTTCGCAACTATATTGCAGCGAGCAGGGCGGAGCTGAGATGCTTCAACGTGATTTAGACAGGCTGAGAGTGTGGTTATATGGATGGCAATTGTATACAATGTGTATAAGTGTGAGGTTATCCACATCAGGAGCAATTACAAAAAGGCAGATTATGATTTGAATGAGTTTAAATTGAGAGAGGTGGATGCTCAGTGAGACCTCGGAGTCCTCTTGCATCAGCTGGTGAAAATAAGCGCGCAGGCACAACAGGCAGTAAAGAAGGCAAATGTTATGTTGTTTTTGATAGCGAGATTATTTGAGTGCTTGGATCGGATTGTTTTACTGCAAATTTTATGGAACATTGGCAAGGCCGCACATGGAGTAATCTGTGAATTGGTGCCGTCCTTGTCTAAGGAAGTATGTCCTTCTGTACACTGAAGATTTAGCAGGCTGATTCCTGGGATGACAAGTCTGTAATATAAGGACAGACGAAGTCGTTTAGATTTAGATTCATTGGAGTTTAGAAGAGTGAGAGGGGATCTCATAGAATCTCATAAAATTCTAACAGGATAGACAGGATAGCTTCAGGAAGAATTTTCCTGAGTAGGGGAGGCTACAGCATGGGGTCATAGCTTGAGGATAAGAGTTAAACCTTTAGGACTCCAGTTAGGAGAGGTTTCTTCACCCAGAGCGGGTGAATGTATGCAATTCACTGCCACAGAATATAGTTGAGGCCAAAACATTTGATTTGAAGAATAAATTAGATATTGCTCTTGGGGCTAAAGGAATCAAGGGATCTGGGGAGAAGGCAGGATCAGAATCTTGTATTTTGTGATCAAGCATGATCAAAATGAATGGCGGAGCATGCTCGAGGGCCACCTGGCCCACTCCTGCTTCGACTTGCTATGTTACGATGTAGAGCAGATAAGGGTTGTTGGGAATCCGACAGACAAATGGTAAGAATACAAAGAGTGGAGGTAAATTTAGGACACGGGGAGGAAACATTTATTTGATACGAATGGGAGAAACAAATAGATAAAAGTAATTGCGAAGAAAGGATCGAGAAGGAAAGGAGAAAGAAAATTTGGAAAAGTGAAATAAATCGAGATGAGGAATCTTTAAGAAGAATAAGGACACTTATTGTCCTTATTAGAATAAGAAAAATAAAGACACTAAGTGTCCTCTGGACACTTTCCAAAGTCAGCACATCCTTCCTTATATATGGGGTCCAAAACTGCTCACAATACTCTAAATGGGTTCTGAACACAGCCTTCTTCAGCCTCATAAGTGCACCCCTGCTTTTGTATTCTGGCCCTCTCGACATGAATGCCAACATTGCATTTAAACTAACGATGCGGAGATTCAGAGGAGATTTGAGGAAACATTTCCATCAGAGGGTGGTGCGAATTTGGAACTCCCTGTGTGAAAGGGTGGGAGAGGCACAAACACGCACAACATTTAAGAAGATATTAGATGAGCACCTGAAACATCATAGCATACAAGGCAACGGACCAAGTGCAGTAAAGCTGAATTAGAATATAAGGATATATATATATATATTAGAATAAGGACTGTAAAAGTCAGGGGATGATGCAAGGGATTGGAAAAGGACTGTCCAGTCTGCAAAATGCTGAAAGGATAGGTTTTGAAATGAGCAACATTATGTCGTTAACACTGAGTCATCATCTACACTGATCCCAAAAGGTTAATCTGTTTTGGTTGAATCCTTAATGAGGTTTGCAGTGAGAGTACAGCTGCCGTCAGCAGCTTGTTTGTTAAACAACGTGTAAGTAATATGATTGGGGATGCGTATATTTAACATCACTAACCATCTATTTCGATATAAATAAACCCGAATTTCTCTTTACAGTCCCAGTGTCCAGCAGGATACATCTTCTCCACACCAGCACGTTTGCTTAACACACAGAAAATGCGTTGGACGTCAATAACCTACACAGCGGCTGTATACTATCCGATACTCGCAGCAGTCGGAGTACCTGGTAAGCTACTTTGATATATTGAACCTGATAAATTGTTTCTGATTTTATTTTCTGTACAGATTGAATGTACCACATTGGCCACCAATTCTGAGTGAACGGAGCGTTGTTATTTACCGTGTGCAATTGACCATCTGGCCAAGAATGACTTATCCTTGTCGATTATTTCTAAATGCGTCTTTGGACCTTCTATTGTTATCTCGCCTGCTGCGTTATGGTTTTGATGTGATCTCCGTACTTACACTTCGGCATTTTGATAATGAAGTTTTCTTCTAAATATTTTTGTTTCCATATTTTGTTCCAAAATCTTATCCTCCCCCTTCGAATTTTTAAATCTCCTCCCAGCTTAATTTTAAATGATATACTGTCCTTATAATGTAATTCACTGTTTTCGTTCTGCTCCTTTTAACTCAGTTACTAATCTTCTCTCCCAAGCCGTTTATTTTGTTGTCTTCTATCCTGCTGCTTATGTCATTGTTGTCTTGTTCCCTGGTGTTTTATTTATTATTGGTATTTTCTGATCCTTCAGACCATTGATACTGAACATTCTCTCATCTCTTGCTTGCATTTCTGCTCAGTTTCAAATGATCAATTTGAAAAAGCTAAAGATCACCATCTAACGGTTTAAAGGCAGCATTACAGCTGCAAGTGCAGCTCTTAGTCTCCCGACACCATGCACCTCATCATGAGGAAAGTAACACCGAACGTCGGGGGTGGGGATTTCAGTTAATGGAACAGCTAATGTCACATGGCTCGCACTGCTGTCTCACAGCGCCAGGGACCCGGGTTCTATTCCAGCCTCGAGTCCCTGTCTGTGAGGAGTTTGCACATTCCCCGTGTCTCCGTGGCTTTCCTCCGGGTGCTCCGGTTTCCTCCCACATTGCAACGGTATGTGGGTTAGTTTTATTCGTCATGCTAAAATTGCCCCTTAACGTCAAGGGGATTAGCAGGCTAATATGTGATGTTATGGGGATAGAGCCTTGAAATAACTCCACGGAGGCGAGGTCCAGTCCCCAAGTCTCTTTATTTACAAACTGTAATGTACACACAGAGCTGACACTCCCGGTAGCTTGTTGACAGGATGAGAGGCTGACGCACCTCATTTAAATAGGGAGCATGAGGCTCCTTGATTGGACCATCAATTCGAACTGATCAGGTATGTCTTTCGATACCAACCAAATAAACGAACTCAAATTAACTTAGGGACAAATTAAAAGGAGCAGCTCCCCAAAAGGAAGGGGGAACAGCCCGAACCAAAAACAAAGTCTCAAGGAAATTTGAAACATCAAACCAAAAGGTGATTATCAGGGTCGATAATACACCCCAGCCCCTGCGGTGCCCAACGGTCGCGGAAGGCGTCAACTGCGCCCGTGGACACCGCATGCTCCCTTTCCAGGGACACCTGGCCGCGAATGTAGCCATGGTAGAGGGGCAGACAGTCATCGAACTCATCAGGTAGTTCTTACTCTAGCATGCCAACCTTATTAGCCTGGCTGAAATCATCACACTCTTCCCCGCCAAAGCCCAAGGAAACCCCTTGGTTAGCTTTCCTCATGGGTCTTTTCCTCTGCTTGCGCGCTGGATAAGGAGACTCCAACTCGGCCTCTGATGTCGGTGGTGTGTAACGGTTTGGTGCCCGTTTCTTCTGCAGCAAAGGCCGGAGGGCTGGTTCCTTGTCCACCTCTGGTGGTCGGGAAATCGTTGCAGCTTCGTCCCCTGTGTCCATCTCGGACTCTGAGTTCCACATCAAGGGTGCTGGAGAGACATTACTGGCTCGTCGAGGGGGGCTCTGTTCGTCCCTGGGGCTGCAGGGCAGAATTGCCGCAGGAACGGGTGGAGAGCCTGAGGACTCGAACCTGGTGCAGTTGTTTCCTTACCACTGCCTCGCCCACACGTACTTGGTAGGATACCTGTCCTGTCCTGGACTTGACTGTTCCGGTTACCCAGGCGGCTTCATTTGCATAATTTCTCACCAAACTCTCTCCCCCACTCCAAAGTGCCTCTCTGGGCGAGTGTTGTTATGGCCCCTGCATAGGGCTTCCTGGTGCCTTTCCACCTTCCCTCCCAGGTTTGACAACAACCGGCTCAGTCTGGTGAGGCGTCATCTGCACATGAGTAACTCCGTTGGCGCTGTTGCCATCGTGGTGTGTGCAGTTGTCCTGTTCCCAAATAACCACCTTGAGAGTTTAGTCTCTAATGAGGCCGTTAGCTGTTTTTTCAACCCGGCCTTTAACGTCTGGGCCGCTCTCTCCGCTAGCCCATTTGACGCTGGGTAGTAAGTTGTTGTCTTGAGGTGCAGAATCCCATTTGATTTTATAAATTTTGTGAACTCGAGGCTGGTGAACACTGAACCATTATCGGAAACTAATAACTCTGGGATCCCGTGCACTGTGAACGCGGTGCGAAATTTCTCAATGGTTGTCATTATGTTGCCGAGTTTAGTTTATAGACGCCTCCGCCCTTGTTTTTCCCGTAATGAGGACAACGTCCAGGTAAATGGCAGCCTTTGGCAAACCTGTAGGAAGCCCTCCATGGTCCTCTGGAATGGCACAAGCTGACGGTACCCCTAAAGGTAATCTCTTACACTGGAAGAGGCCTTTCAGCATTTTATTGTGTCGAATCTTTGTGAATCCTCGTCCAGCAATGATGATGCAGGTATGCGTGGTTCATGTCTAGTTTTCTGAATAGGAGTCCTCCTGCCAACTCTGCGTACGGATACTCAATCCTGGGGATTGGGTATTTGTCTAGCTGAGAGTAACGATTTATTGTCTGTTTGAAATCACCACAAAGACACACCTATCCGTTCGGCTTTAGATAGCTACCACGGTGCTGCCCATTCCGCACACTGGACCAGTTTTATTATTCCTTCGTGCTGCAGTCTTTTGATTTCCACATCGACCTTTTCCCTTAACGCAAGTGGTACCAGTCAGGCTTTGCAAAGCTTTGGGACTGCCTCCGGGTGGACGTGCAATTTTGCCCTGACTCTTTGATTGTCCCGAGGCCTTCCCGAAAAACCTCCGAATATTTGCTCAGGGCCTCATTCAGACGACTATATTCCAGTTGGTAGATATTTGTCCAATCTAACTGGATCTCTTTTTGCCAATTTCGCACTAATACGCTTGGTCCTGAACCTTCTACTACCACTAATGGTAGCCTAACTAATTGTTTCCCGTAAGCAACTGGCACACAGGTTTTACCCATCACTTTCAGTGGTTCCCTCGTATAGATCCTCAGCCTGGCCGAAGTCTTTGTCAGGGCTAAGGGTTGGAGCCCAGTGCCTAACTTGTTAAACACTGTCCCCCGATGACCGATACGGCTGCGCCTGTGTCGACCTCCAGTAAATTTGGACGTCCGTTCAATCTCACTGGCAATTTGATGGGCTCTGATTTTGTCATCGCTGCACTGTATCTGCCCCTCGTCAGAGGTAGGAAGTGTTCCAGGTTGTGCATTCTCCTGCCCCTCGGCCTACGTGTTCTTTTCGGCCATGTTGGTTTTGGAAACCTGCTTTTCCTCTGCGCCTCCTGATACTGGCAACAATAGCAATGTCGTGTCGGGCGGGGCTCTACAGGAACTGTTATCACTCTGGGCGTAACCTGATCTTGTCTAGATGCAGTTCCCCTAGAATCATACAATCATAGAAACCATACAGTGCAGAAAGAGGCCATTTGGCCCATTGAGTCTGCACCTACCACAATCCTACCCAAGCCCTACCCCCATATCCTACATATTTTTCCGCTAATCCCTCTAACTTACGCATCTCAGGACACTAAGGGGCAATTTTCGCATGGACAATCAACCTATCTCGCCCATCTTTGGACTGTGGGAGGTAACCGGAGCACCCGGAGGAAAGTCACGCAGACACGAGGAGAATGTGCAAACTCCACACAGTGGATTATTGGTGGATTTGGGCTCGGTCGTATCCGAATCCTTCCGGAGGGCCGCTAAATAGTGGCCTGCCGCATAGTGGCAGTCCCTAACGCAGTCTCCCTGGTGATGGCCTCTACCTCTATCGGGATTCCATGGAGCTCATGAGCTCCACTTGCCATTTTTTCAAGCGACAAAACCAGCAGTAATTCCTGTCTGTTTGAAATCGCCACAAAGGCACACTTGTTAAACACGTTTTCCCGTATGACGTGTGTCAACCTCCATTTTTTAATGTAACAATTTTTGAAATTATAGTTTTCATAATTGGTTTCTCCAACGACAAAGCCAGCTGTAATGCTTGTTAACAGTCCAGCTGGACCTCCGCCAACAGGCTTTTCTATATAGTCTTATCATTGATTCCGCAGACCAATCGGTCTCAGAGCATCTCATTTAGTATCACACCGAATTCGCAAGCCTCCGCCAGATGCATTAGCCTTGTCAGGGACATGGTGTTTGACTCCCCCGCTTCTCGAAGGATCAGACGTGGCTTAAGGTGGTAATATTCTTGAGCTAAATCTGACAAGTCTTGGTAGGACTTTGTGTCTGATGCCTCCAGGAAAGTTAAACTGCATATGACCGCAAAAGCTGCTGTTCCACACGCAGCCAGCAGGATAACCCTTTGCTTCTCGATTGAGGCTATGTAGCTTTCTCTTAAGAAATACTTCATCCTTTCCACCTATTGGGCCAGGTCCTCCACTGTGGGTTCAAAAGAGTCCAACTTCCCATAACAGCGGCATTTTTTTCCCAACAATGGCTTACCCTCAATCCGTGCAGTGGTTCAGCAAGTTCATAGAACATCGAACATAGAACATAGCACAGTGCAGCACAGAACAGGCCCTTCAGCCCACGATGTTGTGCCGAGCTTTGTCTGAAACCCAGATCAAGCTATTTCTTCCCTATCATCCCGAAGTACTCCATGTGCCTATCCAATAGCTTCTTAAATGTTCCTAAAGTTTCTGACTCCACTATCGCTGCAGGCAGTCCATTCCACAACCCTAACACTCGCTGAGTAAAAAACCTACCTCGGACATCCTTCCTATATCTCCCATCATGAACCTTATAGTTATGCCCCCTCGTTATCACTCCATTCACCTGAGGAAATATTCTTTGAACGTTCACTCTATCTATCCCCCTCATCATCTTATAAACCTCTATCAAGTCTCCTCTCAACCTCCTCCGCTCCAAAGAGAAAAGCCCAAGTTCCCTCAACCTTTCCTCATAAGACCTACCCTCCAAACCAGGCAGCATCCTGGTAAATCTCCTTTGCACTCTTTCCAGTGTCTCCACATCCTTCTTGTAGTGAGGTGACCAGAACTGCACACAATATTCCAAATGTGGTCTTACCAAGGTCCTGTACAATTGCAGCATAACCCCACGGCTCTTAAACTCAAACCCCTTGTTAATGAACGCCAACACACTATAGGCCTTCTTCACGGCTCTATCCACTTGAGTGGCAACCTTCAGAGATCTATGGATATGAACCCCAAGCTCTCTCTGTTCCTCCACATTCTTCAGAACCCTTCACTGCTTTTGCCTCGTCGCCACTGAAATAACTCCATGGAGGTGAATTCCCGTTACCAACCTTCTTTATTTCCAAACTATAATCTATACATAGAGTTAGCCCTCCCGGTAGCTTACTGCTATGGGAGGGTGAGGGACTAACACACCTGCTTTAAATAGGGAGCATGAGGCTCCCTGATTGGGCCATCAATTAGGACTCAAAAGGTAGTTCATGCTCTAGCAAGTCAACCTCATTAGCCTGGGTAAAGTCATCACAGGCCTGCGAGGGATTGTGCTCCATGCAGGCTTGATGGGTCAGATGTCCTCCTTCCACCGTGCCGGGATTATATTTTATGGATTCGAAATGATGGCATTTCCAGTAGATCCCCTTTTTATTTAGCGTGAGCAGTTATCGTGTTGTTCTATCAGCATAATCACTGGGTGGTTATACTAATATATTCTATTATATTTCTCACAGTGAACATCGTAACAATTGTCATTCTGTCTTACAAAAATTGCGGCCTCTCCAAATGCATCACCCGTTACCTGTTGGCTATGGCGACAGCGGATCTCCTGGTTATTGTCTGTAATATAATCTTACATCACATTGCTGTAATGTATTGGCATGACACGTTCCTGCTCTACACTCCCGTGTGCAGATTCATTCTCTACATGTCCCCAGCTTCCATCGACATTTCTGTTTGGTTGACGGTCTCTTTTACCTTTGATCGCCTTGTGGCCATTTGCTGTCAGAAAGTGAAAAGAAAATACTGCACCGAGAAAACTGCTGCTGTGATTATCAGCATTGTGAGCTCGCTGTTCTGTTTAAAGAACATTCCCTGGCCCTTCCTGTATTCTCCTTATATCAGCTGGTTGCAGCGGGGATGCATGCTGCGACAAAATTCTTATCATTCAGACAATTGGGTAGCATTTTCTTGGATTGAACAGCTGTTAACCCCAGTCATTCCATTCTTTCTGATTTTATTATTTAACATTGTCACGGTCAAACACAGTTTAATAGCAAATCGCGGCAGAATGAGCCTCCGACAGCATAATAGTGATTTGAATGAAAAGGATTCTGAGCTGGTGAAGCGGCGAAGATCAATTGTGTTACTATTTGCAATATCCAGTAGTTTTATTCTGCTCTGGGTGACAACAGTTATATATTTCATACACTACAGAGTAACAGCAGCCTTCTATTTCAGATCTAATTTTAACACTTTGCACGTTGTCCAAGGGGCTGGAATTATGCTGCAGCTTCTGAGCTCCTGCACCAACACAGCCATTTACATGATTACCCAGGGAAGGTTTCGAAACCTGCTGATCAGTACGATCAAATATCCTTTAACTCAGATTTGGAAATTATTGAAAAATGGGGGGGAATCTTCAGTGAAGGCAAAACTCCCAAAGTTATTGACATGATTCCACCAGATCAAAACCATCACCTCATTTTGACACATTCAATCAGCAGAGGCCCGAAATATTTGAAATGCATGTTTTAAATCCATTGGTTGCTCTAATTAATTCAACATCAAGTTTGCTGTCGACAGCAATTAACTAGATAGAAAGCACATAATACAACATTTGAAAAGCAGAGTAATTTAGCTGATCATATGTTAAACGAGTTTCAAAACAATGAGAGGTATACAAATGTCCACGTGGAATGTTAATCAGTAGTTGGATGATTACTTTTCACAGACATGTCTAACAATTAAACTATGCCTGCATCACTCTAGTTATTTATCCGCTTCACTTATTTCTGGTCTTTATTAACACATTGTTCAGTTCCTTTGGTAATTTAACAACGGCTACTCTTTTTAATAAATAAATATATTATAATCATTGTGAGAATATGCTTCCACTTTCAGCAGATTGTTTTATCGGTGTTGCAAAAGATTTGTCGCATTTGAAGTGAAGCCTTATTTTTTAAATGACAGAGGTAAACAGTGGAAAGAGGAATTTCAGAAGAGAAGAGTAAACTGGCATTCTGCAGTCTATGTTTGTTGTTTTACCTACGGGTAGAGATGTCAGAAGGCAGAGGAGCTGATCAGATGCCACTGAGAAGTGTGAGGTCTGTATGGTTGGAAATATTGTTAAGTATCATCAATTGGTAAGCGTAAGAGGATGAAGGAGTGAGGGCGATGGAAATGGAGTGTGGTGCTGAACTCCCACATGGCAAACGATGGAGACTATCATTTGTAATAAGAAACTAAATAAACTAGAGGGCAACAGGAAGGCGAAGTGGAAAGGTGAAAATGTCCAATAGGGAACTGAGACTATTGAAATGATAGATGATAGGGCGTTGGTTATGCTTAGATGTGGAAGAGCTTGAGGAAGAGTATGGCAGAGGGATGGAACTGGAATGGATGTTCGTTGGTGAATGGGGAAATGTCGGTGGAAGGGTGGAGTTGGCAATACAGCTGAATGCAGAGGTGGAGAAAGGGGATAACCAAGGCATTGAATTGGGAATTACATTATTGAGGATATATCAGACGTGAGGATTTGGTAGTGGGAAGGGAGGTGAATCAATCTCTGGTCGATTCAAGACGTACACAAACACATGTGCCCCATGTCGTGGTGAGGCGGAGTTTCCAAAAATTCTGGTGGACAGGGAGGTTGTAGTTATGGATATGGGCAGAAATTGATTCGATAGATTTTGCACTGGAATTTTGATCAAATGGGATACTTCATAGCCTACAAGAAGCTGTATGTAAGTGGGGCTGGACTGGCGCGGCGGGTGGAATTGAAATGCAGCTTGTTGGAGGGAAGTGATAAGACTGAAGATGTCTAGCATTGAGAATGTTTTGGTATGGAGGTGTGCTGGGACTGAAGAGATTGTACAGGGTACACGCTAGGTGATAGTGGACGCATGGAGATGGGAATGAAGGCGATGGGAGGGATTGAATTACTGTAGATGACAGAATGGAGGTGGCACTCAGGTGAGTGCATGTGTTCTGGAGAAGCAGGATGGTGCAGACGGGGGACAGTGGTGAATCATGAAGTCCTTGTGGACATGGGGTGGGGGGTGATGCCGCTCTGGAAATGGGCTTCGACGGAGGGAAAAGGCTGCAAATGAGAATTTAGAATTTAGGAGACAGAAGCAGAGGTGCTGGAAATGTTTGGAAGCGATATGTGGACACATGGAGCTGGACAGAAAATGAGTGAAGGTTGGGTGAACACAGAAATGAAAGTGAAGTGGATGAAGATGTGATGTGACGGCTGGGCAGACATAGATAATTTTTCCAGGGAGGGCATTGAGATTTTGGAGAGGGCAGAATGGTGGGAATGTGACCAGAATAGAAGTGACCTGCCAGTTGTTTCAGTGGGTCAGGAATATGTGGTGGCGAGTCTCATATAATCATGAAAAATGGAAAGAGTTCTGAAGGGAATGTTGACAGATTTTGAGGGAAATTATTCAGTGTTTTAATTGGCTGACATAGATTTGATTGACAAGGGAGTCAATGGTTTTCGGAAAGAGGCAGGAAAGTAGAATAACGTCAGAATATGATCAGTCATGATCCGATCGAATGATTGAACAGGCTGGACCAGCAGATTGACAGACACCTGCCCACATTCCTTCTGATTTTGTGGCCACCTGCAACAGTTATAGAAGGGCGGGATTCTCCGCCTGTGATCGCCTCAAAATCGGAGAATCCCGTTTGACGTCCGTGGACCTTTGCATGGGCCTCCCTCCGCCCACTGCAATTCCCGTGGCTGGCGGGACGGAAGAATTCCAGCCAATTTGTCCAATTCTGCACTCGACACACTGCGGCTGGGTGTAAACATCATATTTATCACGTAGAAAAATGAACACACGTTGAACTGAAGATGGTCATCCTGTTAAAGGCACAAGCTTTGCTTTATAAAAACCGTTGATGCCGGATTGGGAAATCTGCTCCATTGAATGTCCCTTAGCAGTGACAGAATGCTACCAATTCCATCTATGCTTCACACGCGTTCATTCACAGATAGACACCCGATTCGGTAAATTTGATTATCTTCCTAAACATTGAGCAAATAAAGATTCTTGAACATAAATATTATTGAACGTGATTAGCAAGATCATAGGTAACACCATGAATTACACAAGCCCAATAATCTCGTCAACTCACGTTCAAATTTCTGAATAACTATCACCAACTCTCCTCCATTTCTGTTCATTAACTAAATAAAAATAAAGTTCCAAGTCTATATTCCTTGCTGCATTCATTGGCAGTGCTTAATGATTAGCATTTCCTCACTTTCTCGCTCTATAAATTCAATGCAATATTTGGAAAATATTTACATTGTCATATTTGTTACTAATTTTCACGGAACTTGTAAAATGTTACTCGTTGTAAAGATGTCAGCTGAGTATTTGGTTTAAAATATTAATTTCAGTACATAACATCAGTGAATGAAAAGTGTTGTTTCATTTAACCAAATGAAGGTTAAAATTAAACTAAATACTCTCCTGCACCAGTGAGAAATGTCTTTATTTGAATCAATGAGGCTATTTTTTCCCTTTTGTTCCAGTTCAGCTTTCCTAGCCTGTTCTTCCTGTCTGTCTCTTTCTTGCAGACGGTTGACTTCACCATCATCCTGCGACACCTCATTTTACCATTCTGCTTGATCGTACCGGTCCTGTCAAACCACATCCCTCTTTATCTAATCGTTGCCATTAAGTATCCATCACTGATGTTTAATACTGAACCTCTACCATTTTGTTTGTGGATGCCTGGATCTTCTTTCTGCCACTTCTATCTCATAGTATACGTTCTGGGGAGACAAATAAACCTCTTCATCATGTCTCCATCAGAAACTCTGGGTTCTCGTCCCACCACAGGACTTGATGGCCAATGAAGCTACGTTCATAATGCGGCCGAACAGGCTGAATGCTGAAATTGAATTTTTTTTCCAACAGGTCAGAGTGCGGCTCTAAGAGTGGGAGAGACTAATGGTCAGCGGTGCATGATGTCGACTGGCGTTCATCAATCAGTAATCCTCTGCATGCAAACAAATGTCCTGTGCCAAGAATAAATATCTCGCACAATTTTGGAACCCCCCAAAGGGATATACCTCATCTTAAGTAAGTGTGTGTGAGGGAGTAGGTTAGGTTAAGTAAATGAATGCAGGATCGAGCACTCCCTATGATGAGTAATTAACAGGTCTTTATTTTTTAAACTGGTGGCAACTTTATTAAAACAAGTAACAAACTAAATAAACCCCCAATAGAATGCTGTCCGAATAAGACAAAGCTCATGAATGGAACAAAAATTTCAGGTCTGACACATTGTTCGAGTTGATCTATTTTTCGACTGCGAATGCTAAGTTTTATGAAGGCATACATTATACTGCAGGATTTTACCTGAGAGACTCGCCTCTCCCTCCTTCTGACCAATGAGGTAGCAAGATTACTCTAACTGTTACATGCCCTTGGCCAGGTTAAAATACCTGGAATTACCTCACAGTATTCCTGGAATTTGAGTGGCTTGAGGCTATCAACAACACTCAAAACTTTAATTCAGTTGTTTCTGTGCATTTGACAGCAGACCTTACTGTCATTGGTCCAATTCAAAAGCCTGTTTTGCTATTCTAGAACTCTGGCTGCCAGGGTTTTAACACAATGTTGCAAAATTGGCTCCTGCAGCTTTCTGCATTTAAAAATCCAAGCAAAAAAGCGCATGCTTTTTAAAGCGACAATGCTACATGATTTCTTCTGTTGGTGCCAGTATTCCTTTTCAGCATTTACATTTCAAGCCCCAAATTTTCATCCGTATATGTGGAATTTCGCAACAGATTGGAATGCTGTAAGTAGCACACAGCAAACGCTCCTCATCATTACCTAGCAAGGCTAATCTCTATCAAACTCAGAACTGTGGGCTGCATCAGGAAGTTGTGCTCAACTGACACACAACAAGGGTGCGGGATGTGGAGTGCAACAAATAGGAAGCTTTTATGACAATGGATCACATCAATAAAAGAAACAAAACATAACATTATTTGGCGTCAATTCTAAAGTCCGAGGGATCAACTTCCTGGGCGTGTTTCTCTCTGGAAAAGTTTCTGTCTGCAAACATCAATGCCAAAATCTTTGAAACTGCAAAATCCTTGAATCTTTGTCAGCTGCAGATGTGATTGAATCCTGTTTGGCGCAAGAGTCGTTAGGGAATTGTAGCCAAACCATTGCTTACAAGGGAAATTGGAGACAATATTATAATTAAAGAATCATACAAGCAAGAAGAAAGACCTGAGGATTTGGAGCAGTTTAAATTTCAGCAAAGGAGGAGTGATTCAGAAGGGAAAAACATAGTTTGAAAGTAAGCTGGACGAACCATCAAAACTGGCTCCACAAGTTTCGATACATATGAAAGTAAAAGATTAACAAAACGAATATAGACCCCTTATAGTCAGAAACAGGAAAATTCATAACGAGGACTAAAGTAATGGCTGATAAACTAAATTCGTACTTTGCTTATGTCTTCACAAAGGATGACATGAATAATGTAACAAGAGTTCTGAGAGAAGACAAGTTTTAGTGAGGAGCTGAAGGAAACCAGTATTCGTAGAGAAATGGTTTTGGGGAAATTGATGGGATTGAAGATGAAGAAATCTCCGCAGCCTGATAATCTTCATCGCAGAGTATTTAAGGGATCCATTGGTGGTTATTTTCCAAAATTCTTTATACTCTGAACGGGTTCCTAGAGATTGCAGAGTGGCTAATGTAAGACTGCAATAGATAAAGGGAGGTAGAGAGAGAAAAGAGGGAACGTGAGACCAGTGAGCCAACGTCAGTACTGGAGAAGTTGTCTACTGTCCACTATCAAGAATGTCATTGCTCAGCATTTGGAAATCAGTGGTATAATCAGACAAAGTCAGCATGCATTTACAATAAATTGATCACTCATTCTTGACGAATCTATTGGAATTCGTTGAGGATGTAATGAGAAGCCTTTACCAAGGAGAAACGGTGGATGTGATTCATTTAGACTTTAGGAAGGCTTTCGACAAGGTCACACATAGCAGAATATTCTGTAAATTTAAAGCAGATGGGACTGCAGGTCGTGTCTTGACATGGTTTGGAAGCTGCTTTGCAGGTCGGAAACAAAGAGTTGGCATGCATAGTTCGTTTTCCAATTGGCAGGTCGTGACTAGTGGGATACCACAGTGATCTGTGCTCGGACGCAAACTGTTCACGCTCTTAATTAATGATTTGAAAGTGGGAACTGAATGCCTTTTTGGAGGGATTATGATTTCATCATAACATCCTGTGATTGAGAAAGTAACGTCTGTACTTAGGGGCACCCTAACTACGGAGTCCTCCAAAGATGTCCTCACCTGGGCTGGAGGTTCTCAGTTAACACGTTATGTTAATTTCCTGGGATGTTCAATCTTGTTTAATCCCTTCCAAGTCTCTGCCGCCACCTCTGGTCGATCTGTCCGCTGGTGGGACAGACATTGTGTAATTTAGTTCCACACAGTGTAAGCAGCAGAAAAGAGTAATAACAAATTTTGAAGTTAAGTATTAGTCACATTGCTGTTTAGACCGAAGTTTGGATACAGAATTACCGCATGTAACTAAACAGAGACCATCTCCACGACATTTCAATCATTGCTCTACTGTTGCTTGGAAAATAAGCTATAAAGGAAACTGCACACATTCAAGGCTGTATAAACTGGGTAATATGATAGATGTCTGGGTATCGAAATTAATAGAGCAAAGATGCAAATACATTCCGTTTACTGAGATAAAATTGTAGCAAAATAGAATGAAAAATCTCGTGATTGAAAGGAAAGGTTTTTTTTTCAACAGGGGAGCTCAGTGTTTCCTATCTTCTGCTGTCTGAACCCAAACAAGGGGCAATGTTATTTTCACCTTGCTCTCTCTGGACGTTTATAGTCAAAGAATAACGACATTATAGAGTGGGTAATAAAATGAGGAAAACATCAAATCGAACGACTCCAGACAGTTTCTCTGTGGGTCTGAAAAAGCCGCAGAAGGCAGTCACTATCGACAGGCACACAAAATGAATGATCGTGTTTAATTGATCAGATATTTTTCCGAATAAGTTAATATAAATGAGGATGTGTGTGATTCAGACCCAGCACTAAATGAGAGAAAAATTTGGTGAAGCAGTTTTATACGTCTTTGTTTGAAGAATTCAAACTTCAGGCGATATATTCTGTATTCATGACCTCATCTTATTTTAACCCATATCGTGGGCACCAATGTGTGCCGCAACACGCGCTGTTCACCCTCCCCTCTACAATATCCTATAACGGCAGCAAGGCATCCTTTGCCCTAGTCTAAACCAACATACATATCGCATTTTGAAACTATTGTTCAAAATAACACATTGAGCTTTAATGTAGATTCATGTGTGCCACGTCAATCTATGTTCACAATGACCCAGCCACTTAAATGGCAGAATAACATCCCAGTTTTGCAGTCCACTCTCGTGTTCACAGCTTCACATCCAGCTGCAGTGTAGAACAATGTGTCTGTTTTACCTTGCCCTTGCCTTTCACAATACCATATCCTTTTGTACTGGAAAAGAACATCACTACTTCAGACTCCACTCCATATTTTACAACTCAGCATCGAGTTGTGTTTTTGAAGAACATCCCCGTGTTCCATTCACATTTCTTTTCATGATAATTTAGCTGTTGTACTGTCGCGTTTATTTCGTACAATGGAACTCTTTATCACAATATCACATCCAGCTATGCTACATATTAATAATTATGCTGTCTAATCCTCTTGTTTAAATGCAATAAATCAGTTAGCCGTGGAAGAATTTTTCGATGTCATAGTTTACTCTCTGTTAAATATTGCACATTAATCTATACTTCAGAGGATGATTCATTTGCTCAATTCCACTTGATTATTCATAATGTGGCATCCGGGCTGTACTGTAGTGGAACATCTCTGTGTAGCAGTGCATGCCACTGTTCAGCATAATACATTCAGTCGACCCATAGAGGTACTGAATGATGCACAAAGGCAAATTCTGATGTGTTGCAGATGGGTCTTTCTACATTCAGTTCACTATATTGTTCACAATAACTCGTCCAGCTGCACTCCACAGAGCAGCTGCGTCTGCGACTGCAGTCGAAACTTCAGAAATGTTGTTCCATTCGTACTGTAGAGGAATATCTCTTCATTATGTTCCATTCTTCAGAAAAATGCATTCAGCTGCACTTTGGAAAAATCCTAATTCTTCATTCCAGTCTATTGTTCTAAGTAGCACATCCAGCTACACTCAAAACAAACATCTCTGCACTCATTTCCATTCAGTTCTCTTCACAATATCAGAACAAGCGTTTCTGCAGAGAAACATATTGTTCCATTCCACTCATTTTTTTCCCAATGGCGCAACCAGCTGTCACGTAGAACAACACGTCTGTGCTTATTGACTAATAATTAGTAAATAAAGGTTTAAAGGAGATGTACAAAGCAAGTTTTTTTACACGAAGGGTGGTGGGTCCCTGGAACTTTTTGCCGGAGGAGGTAGAGGAAGCAGAAACAACAGTGAGTTTTAAGGGCACTGGAAAAATACATGAATAGGATGAGAATAGAGAGTCATGATCCCCGGAAAGGTAGGGGATTTTACTTCAGTCGGACAGCATGGTCGGTGCAGGCTTGGAGGGCCGAAGGGCCTGTTCCTGTGCTGTAATTTTCTTTGTTCTTTGTTGTTCAATTGTGTTCTAATCCTCTGACGATATGAACAGTATAAATTTTGAACATGCAATGTCATTGGCACCAATATTGGGGCAGATGGGACCTGTTCGGATGGGATGGTCTCCGTCTGAATCGTGCTGGGACCAGAGTCCTGGCAAATCGTATAACTAGGTTCCTTGATAGAGCTTTAAACTATTAAATGGGGCGGGGGATGGTGCAGTGGTATGGGGATTTACAAAATAGAAGGTAAAGGAGAAAGTATAAGTGCAGATTAATGTTGAAGATATTCAACTAGTTAAAAGAGTAGAGGGCTCGGGAGGTGTTAGTAGCGTTTCAACAAACTGGGTCCAGATAAAGGCAGGCATAAAGACACTTTGCCTGAATGCACGAAGCATTCGGAACAAAGTAAATGAGTTGATGGCACAAATTCAAACAAATGAGTATGATCTAGTGGCCATAACAGAAACGTGGTTACAGAGTGACCGGGACTGGGAACTGAATATCCAGGGGTATCAGACATTTAGGAAGGATAGACAGGTAGAAAACGGAGGTGGGGTAGCTCTGTTAATAAAGGATAATATCAAGACGGTAGTGAGAGACGACATAGGTTCTAAGGAGCAAAATGTGGAATCGTTGTGGGTGGAGATAAGGAATAGTAAGGGGAAAAAGACACTGGTAGGCGTGGTCTATAGCCCCCCAAATAATAACTTAGAGGTGGGGAGGGCTGTAAACAAGCAAATAATGTATGCGTGCAAAAACGGAACGGCAATAATCATGGGGGAATTTAACCTGCATATTGATTGGTCGACTAAAATTGGACGTGGAGGGCTTGAGGAAGAGTTCTTAGAATGCTGTCGGGAAAGTTTCATTGAACAGTATGTTACAGAACCTACCAGAGAGCGAGTTATCTTAGATCTGGTACTGTGTAACGAGACAGGTAGAATTAAAGATCTTCTTGTGAGGGATCATCTTGTGTTGAGTGATCATAACATGGTTGAATTTCTGATACAGATGGAGGGTGAGAAAGTAGTGTCCCAAATAAGTGTCCTCTGCTTGAACAGAGGGAAGCACGATAGGATGAGGTCGGAATTAGCTAATGTAGACTGGGCGAGCAGACTGGTAGGTAGGACAGCTGAGGAACAGTGGATGATTTTTAAGGAGATATTTTTAAGTACTCAGCAAAAATATATTCCGGTGATAAAGAAGGACTGTAAGAAAAGGGATAACCAGACGTGGATAACGAAGGAAATAAAGGAGAGTATTAAAAAAAACAGATGCGTACAGAGTGGCCAAAAAGAGTGAAAAATTAGTGGATTGGGAAAGCATTAAAAAACAACAAAGAACGACTAACAAAGCGATTAAGAAAGGAAAGATATATTATGAAAGTAACTAGCTCAAAATATAAAAAAAGATAGTAAAAGTTTTCACAAATATATAAAAAGGAATAGAGTGGCTAGAGTGAATGTTGGACCCTTGGAGGAGGAGAG
Organism: Mustelus asterias; assembly: GCF_964213995.1. Taxonomy (NCBI): domain Eukaryota; kingdom Metazoa; phylum Chordata; class Chondrichthyes; order Carcharhiniformes; family Triakidae; genus Mustelus; species Mustelus asterias. Next base: position 38,399 of record NW_027590620.1, read on the forward strand.
CGGGATTTAATAGTGGATAACGAGGAAATGGCTGAGACTTTAAATAAGATCTTTGTGTCGGTCTTCACGGTGGAAGACACAAATAGTTTACCGAATATTAGAGATCGAGAGTTGGTGGGAGGTGAGGTCCTTAATACAATTACTGTTACTAAAGAGGTAGTGCTTGGTAGACTAATGGGACTGAAGGTAGACAAGTCCCTGGTCCCGGATGGAATGCATCCCAGGGTACTGAATGAAATGGCTGAGGTAATAGCAGATGCGTTAGTCGTTATTTATCAAAATTCGCTGGACTCTGGGGTAGTGCCGGCTGATTGGAAAACAGCTACTGTTACGCCACTGTTTAAGAAAGGAAGTAGACAAAAGGCGGATAACTACAGGCTGGTTAGCTTAACGGGAAGATGCTCGAGTCCATCATTAAAGCGGAAATAGCAGAGCACCTGGATCAGAATGGTTCGATCAAGTAGGCGCAGCATGGATTCATGATGGAAAGTCGTGTTTGACGAATTTACTGGATTTTTATGAAGATGTCACTAGTGCGGTTGACAGAGGGGAACCGGTGGATGTGGTATTTTTAGATTTCCAGAAGGCATTCGATAAGGTGCCTCACAAAAGTTTACTGCAGAAGATTGCGGTACACGGAGTTGGGGGTAAGGTTTTGGCATGGATTGGGGATTGGCTATCTAACAGGAAGCAGAGAGTTGGAATAAATGGATGCTTTTCTGGTTGGCAGTTGGTGACCAGTGGCGTGCCACAGGGATCGGTGCTGGGGCGTCAACTGTTTACAATTTACATAGATGATCTGGAGGAGGGGACTGAGTGGAGGGTATCAAAGATTGCTGATGACACGAAGATGAGTGGGAAAGCAAATTGCGCGGAAGATGCCGAAAGTCTGCAGAGAGATTTGGATAGGCTGAGCGAGTGGGCGAGGATCTGGCAGATGGAATATAACGTTGGCAAATGTGAGGTTATCCACTTGGGAATAAATAATAGTAAATTGGAATATTATTTAAATGGAGAAAAATTACATCATGCTACTGTGCAGAGGGACCTGGGGGTCCTTGTGCACGAATCGCAAACACTCAGTCTGCAGGTGCAGCAGGTGATCAAGAAGGCGAATGGAATGTTGGCCTTTATCGCGAGGGGGATAGAATATAAAAACATGGAGGTCTTCCTGCAACTATACAAGGCACTGGTGATGCCGCAGCTGGAGTACTGTGTGCAGTTTTGGTCCCCTTATTTGCGAAAGGATATATTGGCCTTGGAGGGAGTGCAGAGAAGGTTCACCAGTTTGAGACCGGAGATGAGGGGTGTAGCTTATGAGGAGAGAGTGAAAAGATTGGGTCTGTACTCGTTGGAGTTTAGGAAGCTGAGGGGTGATCTTATAGAGAGATATAAGATAATGAAGGGGCTGGATAGGGTCGAGGTCGAGAGATTCTTTCCACTTAGAAGGGAAACCAGAACTAGAGGGCACAGCCTCAAAATAAGGGGGGGGGGGGGCGGTTCAGAACAGAGTTGAGGGGGAACTTCTCTCACAGGGGAGTGAATCTCTGGAATTCTCTGCCCATTGAAGTGGTGGAGGCTTCCTCGTTGAATATGTTTAAATCACGGGTAGATAGATTTCTGAACGCTAAGGGAATTAAGGGATCTGGGGAGCAGGCGGGTAAGTGGAACTGATTAGCTTCAGATCAGCCATGATCTTGTTGAATAGCGGGGCAGGCTCGAAGGGCTAGATGGCCTACTCCTGCTCCTATTTCTTATGTTCTTATTAATAGGATGGGAATCGAGGGATATGGTCCCCGGAAGCGTACGGGGTTTTGGTGAAGTCGGGCAGCATGTTCAGTGCAGGCTTTGAGGGCCGAAGGGCCTGTTCTTGTGCTGTAATTGTTTTTGTCCTTTGATCAGTGGCGATCCCCCCAACCTCCACACCATGGCTGCCACCCCCTCCCCTCCCCCCCGGCTGATTCCCGACAGGCCGAGAGCCCCAGGCTCACCCTCACGAGACAGCCCCCGCCCCCCTCGGATGACCACCCTCTTCAGCCCGCCCTAATGGCTTCCCTCTGTCGATCTCAGATTGATCCTGTGTGCAGAGTGGCACCGGGGCCACACAACCCCACCGATCTCCCCTACACCCCGCCATCAATAGGCACCGTCCCCGATCGGCAGTGCCAAGGTGCCCCCTGGGTGTTGGACCTCTGCCCCTTGGGCATTGCCGGGGGCACAACCTGGCACTGCCAGGGTGCCCACATCCGGGGGCAACACCCCCACGCCTCCAGACGCTGTGGGGGGGGGGGGGCGATTTCACTCCCTTCAGTGGCGCGGGGTCTCCCGCAAGTTGCCCGAACGTGGGAAGCTCGTCTAAACTCCGCCAGAGTGAAGTACTTCTGGCGGGGTGGGAGATTCAATCGGGACCGGAATGTTCCCGGTAGTTAGATTGAAAACTTATTTAGAATACATTAAAACAGATTAAATGACTTACCTGTCTTCCCGCTGGTTTCCAGCATGGTCTGACTGGCGGCTGTTCACCGGCTCTGGGAGGTACGCATGCATTCCCTGTGCATGCACAAATCCCGGAACAATGCCGGCGACTCGCATCTCCTCCCGTGAACTGACAGAAAAGTTGCGGGGCGCGTTGGGAGAATTGAGGCCTATGTTTCTGTATGCCCCAGTTTCTATACCTTTTTCTCATAATTTCTGACAATTCAACCTGCAAAGCAAGCGTTTCTCATATTTCTGCATCACGCATGAACCCATATTCTCCTTCTCATTTTCATATGTGTCATTCAATTGTGTCCAAACCAGAGTCCTATTTACTAGTTTAACCTCTTCTCCTTCCAGGGCTAGAAAGCATAAAGTGACTTCACGCACAGCGTCCACCCTCTCAGACTTCGCGTTCAACAAATATTTTCCACTTGTCTTTCACATCCACCTGAGGTCACGACAAAACATGCATACTCCCAATCTCCCGCTTCACCGACCTTGCCTTTTCTTTGGCCGCTTTCTGATTTTTAAATTGTATTAGATTTTACGACGTGACAAATTAATTCAGCTGACACCATATTAAAATGTAATTTCTCAGCAAATTTACCAAACGGATGAATGCTCACATGATATTCAGCCGGTTAATATAATCAATAAATTATGAGTTCTTCAAGAATTTCCTAATATACGTTCTACTCATCTCAGTTTTTGATTCAATCCTGGGGCAAGAGCGTCCCTGGCAAGCCAAAAATTCACCGCCCATTCCTCGTCTCCCTTGAACAGAGGTGCTTGCCAAACCATTTTGGAGGGTAGTTGAGAGTCAACCACATTGCTGTTGCCTAGTGTCACATATAGACCAGATCAGGTCAGGACAGCAGGTTTCCTGCGCTGAGGGAGATTAGTGAAACATATATTTTTCTGATAATCTGCAATGGTTTCATGGTCATCTGTAGATTATTAATTACAGATTTTTTTCTAATTGAATTCAAATTCTACCATGTGCCATGGCGGGATTCGAACCCCAGTTCCCAGAACATTGGTTGAGTTTCTGGATTAATAGTATGTCTACAGGATTATGAGGGGCATGGACAGAGTGGATAGTCAAAAGCTTTTTCCCAGGGTGGAAGAATAAATTACTTGGGGGCATAGGTTTAAGGTGCAAGAGGCAAGGTTTAAAGAAGATGTACGAGGCAAGTTTTTTTGCACAGAGGTTGCTGGGTGCCTGGATAGCGCTGTCGGGGGAAGTGGTGGAAGCATCCTGTAGTGGAGGAATACATCCTGTATTGATATTCAGTTCCATGTCGAACTGCAAAAAATTCAGACGCTCGATCTTATCAGTTCCCGCTTGTACATTTCCCAGCCGGCTCTGTTTTTTTTTACTGCAACAGCTTCCCACTTTTAACATATTGAAATGGTATCGATGTCAACCACGTTTTTTGGCCGTTTAGCCTCGCACCTCGGTGTGCTCTGCAGCTGCTTACTGACATTGCTGACTCGGGTAGAAGGGAGGCAACATCATTCAGGATTCATGTCTTCTGCTGCAGACAGGGCTATCAGTTAGCCAAAATATCACATTTGCTTTTGCGAATTTCGCTATATACCCCAGATATCCTCAGTAGTTGAGTGATCCTTGGCTATTTCTGCATTCCCCGTAGATAAAGGGATCTTCATCAGCACGGAGAGCTGATTACTACTTGGAGAGTGCGATGCACTCAACAGAATCCTCCACTAAGTTGGTTTATTTTCCTGTCGATCTGCTGGGCACACTTACCCTCTTTCCTTGCGCACTCCCGATTTTTCAAGTGGACCAGGCCTATAAATGAGAAACTAGGAGTCAATTTGGCAGGTTTCCGATCACAAAATGATAATTTCATTGGTAACCGCAACAGTATTGCAGGCACCAGCAGCACCCCACGAATCTCAACGGCTCCAGCAGGACTTACACAGGTACCGGTGGCATTAGCCTCTCTGCGATCAGTCACGCCAGTAGCAGAGGCAACACAGCCAACAATAACAGGGGCACCAAAGGCACTGACACCAGTTGAATCAGCACCCGCAGACCTGACGCCCAGCATCATTTGCATTAGTCACAACTGCACCTGTGATGCCAAACCCCGACTCTCACTTTCAAAGGGTTTTATTAGTTTGAGATGTATTTTAAATGGTGATGTTCAATCATGCTGCGATGCTGAATTAGTTTATAAAATGTATTCTTTAAACTTTGGAATTAAAATCATTAATGACTGACTTTAATCCCTCAACTGAAGATCAATAGTTAAAGGTGGCAGCTGCATCCGACAGTGAGAACAGTCCCGTGTCGGCCATAAATTCAATGTATGTATATACATATCTACAGATCGGATTTGATGTTGTTAACGTGGCCAAATCCATTTGCTGCTTGAATATAGATCTTATTTTTAATTGTAGGGTGTCACCAAAATAATCCAATATTCTCAAGGTGGTTGCACAGTCTCTGAAACAAACGTATTCTACAACTGAAATCGACATCTTCCCCTGTTTGCATCATTACTGAAACTGCAATATGCAAGTCGTGACATCAGGGGCGATGAATGGATTTAAAAATGCGTCACCTCAGATTTTACTGGAGATTAACTGCAGCAGAAAGGGCACATTACATTACCAAAAATATTGGAACAATTGATATGGCTTCGAAAATAGTCTACAAGGCTTTCTGCTGTCATAGGCCTTCCGGATATGTGGATATAACCACTGAATTTGCGAATGTCCGTTTGGGAATTTTACCTGCTTTGATCAAATCAGTGGCCTCAGTTACATAGAAATGCAAGCAGTCAAATTACTTGGTTTCATTAAGAAATGTATTGAATTAGCCGTGCGGTTTATCATTAGTCCCACAACCGGTAACACACCACTATTTGGCACTCACGTTTCTGAAATTTAAATTTAAATTAAGTTTTGGAATATTTTGTAATGCTAAATCTGACCTTAGAGAAGACAAATTCTCTGCAGAACATTTCAGTGGGAGACAGAGGAAAACATTGAATATGAGTCATTAACCAGAGTGGGATATCTGAACCCAGTCGCCATGTTTTCCGGGAACGTCTGTGTATGGAATTCCACTGACTGTTATGAACGAGACGGGATGGCTTCTTGGGAGTCTGTATAAGTAGAATTGTACTGATTGTGGGTCACTAACCATACATCAGCGGACGTTACTGTAAAATTGGAATAGTATTGATAAGTAAATGGAATGAAATAATTTTGTTGATTTTGTACTTTGTTGTTATTGGTGAATGAGCCCTGCGTTTCCGCAAGGTGCATTAGTGTTTTACCAATTAGATTGATGGAAAAAATGAAGCATTTTGCTGTTGGTGAGTATATAAAGAAAATATGACTAAATATTCCTATATTTTATGATAAACAAATTCAAAAGAATCAGCCCTCAACTTGTTCCTGATATTTAAAAAAAAAACCGACTGCACTCTCGCAATTTTACAATCCGGGTGGTGTTATTTATTTACATATTTTCCTCTAATAATTAACTCAGATGATTTGTTTGCACATTTATTGTTCCTGGCGAAACCCGTTGCCAGTTTAAATAGTTCGTGAAGCTGTTCTGTGCTGGCCACATTCAGACTCGTATTTTCCAATGGGCATGCACGGTGGCACAGTGGTTAGCACTGCTGCTTCAGAGCTCCAGGGATCTGGGTTCGATTCCCAGCTTGGGTCACGGTCTGTGTGGAGTTTGCACATTCTCCTCGTGTCTGCGTGGGTTTCCTTCGGGTGCTCCGGTTTCCTCCCACAGTCCAAAGATGTGCGGGTTAGTTTAATTGGCCATGCTAAAAATTGCCCTTCGTGTCCTGAGATGCATAGGTTAGAGGGATTAGTTGGGTAAATATGTAGGGATATGGGAGTAGGGCCTGGGTGGGATTGTGGTCGGTGCAGACTCGATGGGCCAAATGGCCTCTTTCTGTACTGTAGGGTTTCTATTTCTATTTCTATTTCATGGGACTTCTTGTTTCGATCGAATAGTGGCACTGTTGTAGGTAAAAAACCTCTGACACTATTAGTAGATCAAAATGCAGGTTTATTTTCACAATTGTGGGAGAAGTGAGGTTCCTAACAGTGGACCCAGGCCTTCTCATCGAACACAAGTAAGAATAGAGTTTATATATGTCCCGGGCCCCGCCCTCATTACATTGCAATTCTCTCAGATGTCTGTCATTGTTCACGGTGAGATTCTTGTTGTATTAGCAGTATCTTCCTCTGCGTAGTTTGTTCGATCTCCAAGGGCATGATTGTTCGTCATTTATATCCTTGAAACAACATCACAGGTTTTGCACAAACAAGTTAACTAATCTACATACAGGTTTGTATAATACTTTATATCAGGATAAAATGAATAACGTATGATATATATATATATATGTATGAATCTATGGTTATACAAAGACAGAAGGCATACATGTAAACTCCATCGTGTTAAACAAAGGTACATAAAATGGAGACTGTTTAGCTTATTTCGAGCTGGGTTAATCGCATTTCTTGATAACAAATGGAGACAGAGGAATAGCTGTTCCTTTTACCTGGCACAGGCATGAAAAACACCGAACTCTGATAAAAACATGGACTCTGCAGTGTTCTCAACAAAATCACAGAGTTTGGGTCTTAATGCTTAAGTGTGACAATGTAAAAGAAAATAGCAAAGTGCTGTGCAACGTGTTGCTTAATAAGAGAGAACATGTTGTTGGGATCAGTACATGAGTATGGATAATGGTTTGACTCAATAATAACAGACGCAGTGTTGAGATTCGAGCGACATTTTCAGGATGCTATCGTGTAACTAATTGTGCGCCCCGGGGATCAGTGCTGTGGTCACATTTATTTGCAATATATACTGATCATTTGGAGGAGGAGCACGAATGTGCGATTGCTCAACTTCGTAGAGGACACGAAATAAAGAACAGACAAAAACAAAAATCAAAAAAGTTCAACAAAGTAAATGGTCCTTCGGCCCTCCAAGCTTGTGCCGATCATGATGCTTTAACTGAACGAGAAGAACTGTCCTTATTCGGTCCGTATCCCTCTATTCCCTCCCTACCATGTGCCCATCTTGATGCCTCTTAAATGTTGCTCAAGGACAAGAAAATGTGGAAGTAAAGTGCTTCGGATTATCCAAATATTCAACGAATGGGTATCGACAGGTTAAGTGAACTTGGCAAGTGGGATATAATGTCACAACATGTGAAGTAATGCACTTTGGCCGTAAAAGTAAAGAATTTAATGGGGCAAGGCTGCCGAAATCTACAGCTTAAAAGGTGGTTGGGTGTTCTCGTGCATAAGTCACTAAAAGCTAAAATGCACATTCAGCCAGTAATTGTGAAGGACAATTGAATTTTAGCCTTTATTTCAAAGGGAAAGCGGAACACTTTGAAAGTGTTTCAAAGTGGAACAATGGAGAAGTCTTGCTAAAACCATGTAAGCTGTTAGTTTTCCAAGGACATATAAAGTGGAATTTGCGGGCAGTCAAATTATGGCTCAGTAGTTTGATACTGGGTATGGAGGGAAATTCCAATGGGGAGAGGTGGAGGCGCTTGAGACTCTATCATTGGATTTTAGATGAATGAAAGTGAACCTTATTGAGAGAAATATCATTCTCAGGGTGCTTGAAAGTGTAGATGCCGACAAGGTTTTCCCCTTATTGGATGGTATAGGAACAGAGGGATATAATCTTAGTTAAGGGGTCTCCAAACAAAGACATACAAACGCAGAATGTCTTCTTTCAGAAACTAGTCAAACTCAGGAATTATTTGCCACTGCGAGTTGCAGTGATAGTATGAAGTGTGCTCGAGTCACAGAGTCACCTTTTTAATTTAAAAAGAGAACGAAGGGTTATGGTGAGAAGGTGGAAAAGTGGAGTTGATGATTATCGTTTCATGTCTGTCATTATCTCCCCTCGCTGGTGGAGCGAACATGATGGGACAATTGGCCGACATCTGTTCATGTATGTTATGGCCTGATGGTCTTCCGAATTTATCCACAAACCCATACATTTAGGATAAAAGAATGTGATATGCATGCTTCCTAGAGGCAGCATAGTTAGCGTACATAGTGCATTTCCCCAGCAGAGAAATATTAGTCCGAAATACCCCAAAGTTTGCACCCAAATTCCGCACACAGTTGCTTTACAGCACAACTTCCGTGAAAAGTTTCGGGTGCATACAACGTGAATATTGATATCCCCATACCAGAGCTGGTGAGCGTAAAACGAATTCGAAAGGGAATCAATCGTCAATGAAAAGGAACGAAGCATTCCCTTCACCGAATGTCTCAGCAGGAGCGTGTGGAGGTAAATGTCTCCCATTCGGCCCCCTGGTGTCTGTCAGGCAAGTCCCCCGCTATTGAATCATTGGTGCACTGCACTCTGGATCTAGTAGATACAGAGCGACATGGACATATTGAAAGTTTTCTTGGGATGACATCTCTCACCACAAGGCAAGCGCATTTGCCAAGACACTCCAGACAGACTGAGCCAGCGTATGAGGTTTCCGAGCACGTAGAAAGGAAACACATCTCGGAGCGGTGATTTTGTATTGTCAAATAGAACTGAAAGAACTCAAGTCAAGACATATTTTCGGCAACATTTGTGCACGTAGTTTTTCTTGGGAGACGCCAGTACATTATAATTAAGTAGACGTGCACTCTTTGCTATTGGACAATTATGCCCAAACCTTGTTAATAATTGTAAATGGACATAGATAACTTTTATACAAATGTGCATCTCTGATTGGTTATATGTTTGTTACTTGTAATCGACTATGAAAGTTTATCTGTTTCTCTAAATGATGTCCCAACTCTCTGTCTGGACACTACCTGGCGTATTACGGCGCTTGCTATAGCTAAGTAAATAAAACTGCTGATTTTAATCTTCGAAATACATTGTCTGGCTACTTCAAAGTTATAAAGTTTACATGTAACAAGCTAAAAAGTTAAACATAACCAGCAGATTAGCGACAGGTATGCCAATTGCTCTCATTGGATGGAACATAACTGAAGTTTGGTGACTATTTTCTTTTGATTATACTGTCAAAAGGGTATTATTGAAAACCGGCAGCTTGTTTAAAAAGTATAATCTGAACCGATTGTAGATCAGATGAAGGGAGAGTCTGGGGACGCTTCGAGATCAGTTGTAAGAAGCTGCGAGCGCACAGAATGGTCCACAAGACGAAGGACTGTGGGCAAAGGCAGCATCGGGTATGAAATGAAGGCGAAAGCTGAGGAGGAGAAAGCTGCGAATGCGAAATTCGTGGAATAGGAAGGATATGCAATAATCCCTCAAGCTCATCCATAAACATTGTATTTTAATTGGAAAGACCAAGAAACAGCAGTTGTCGACAACAGAAAGTCAGCTGCGCAGTACAAATGGTGGAAGCCATGCAAAGAAATCTGAGATAACTTATCTCAAGCTTCTACTTAGCTCCTTTTCAAGGATATGGGATATCGAGCTCCCTTCGCTGCAGTGCAAGTCACCGCAGTTGACCAAGAAATAGTTAAAGGAATGGAGGTATATGTTTTATTATTGAATCGTTGAAAGTTAAAATGGAAAAAGATGAGCATTTAACTGCAAGAAATTCGCATTGTTTTAAAATTCAAAAGATTGAGTTGTAGGCCTGACCTGTAGGAGAGAAGTTTTAAGGACGATGCAACTTTGAAGTTTGGCAGCGATCCAATCGGAACTTTCCACTTTATAACTGCAGATTCCGGGAATCATTTAAATGTTATAAGTGTAGGCTGGAGGAATTTGGAATAACTGTGAGAATTTTAGGGTGATAATATTAAATCAGGCGTTGGAAATTGGCTAAAAAAGTATTTTAAAAATGTGAAGTTATAATAAAGATGAAGGGGGGATCTTGTTTCTTATTTTGTAGTGCACTGTCGCTTTAAGAAGTTGAAAATAGAAAGAACTTTTTTTGAATTTTACGAGCTGTGAGAACCAATGTGTTCTGTTTGGATTATCTGCACGGTCACAGATTTGTTTTGTCATTGCATGGCCGAGATGTGTTCACAGTTTAACATTTCGGGAAGAATATCCTTGCGTTGAGTTTTAATTATAGTGGATTGGAAGGTTAAATACAGAAGCAGGAGAAGACTTAAATAACTAATTTTTGTTATTGTTGTTTTAAACCACGTGTTATGCATCTCTGCTTATTCATGCAGAATATTCGCGGGTTGTATGTTCCAAGTTGGATTGTTTCCTGTCTGATATTGTGCTTTTAAATTTATCAATGTGGTTAATGGAGAAAAGGAAGGTCACACATTAGAGGAAGTTAAGGGTGGGTTGATCAGATGTGCAGAACAGCGGCAGATGTGACTACACCCTCGAAGATATAATAGACAAATAATATTTAATCAATGGAAGGACACGAGGAAGCTCATGGGAACAGATTGATCTTGGGGCACTGATTCAAAGATCCTTCACGGCGACAGAGCAGTAGAAGATGATAGTTAAGAAGGCATATGGCACACTTGCTTCTATCTGTCGTGGGATAGTGTATAAGAGCAAGGATATAATGTTGAAGCTGTGCAGCAAGTTAGGTAGGCCACAGTTGGAATATTGCCTGCAGAACTGGCCCGTCCACATAGGGTGGATGTGACTGCACTTGACAGGGAACGGAGTATATTCACCAGGATTATGCATGGGATGGATCATGTGAGAAAATGTTTGGACTGTTTTCCATAGAGCATGGAATGCTGAGGGATGATATGAGTTGTAGTCTAACTGGATGAAGTTTTAATCATTAGGAGCGACAGCAGAGGAATATTTCGACAGTTTGGCGGAGTTATTTCTTTATTCTGATGTTGGCGTCTGACTGAAACGGGGAAATGTTTGTCCCAGGTAAACGGGGCAACGTGGCTGGGTACAGATTTGACAAAGATGGATTACACACTTTAGAAGAGAAGGTTCAGACAATAAACGGGTTTCTGACCTCAAGGAACACAAGGAGTTGAAGTCTTTCCTCGATGTCATTAATTTCTTTGGCACATTCAGAGTGAACTTGGCGCCACTGCTGTGTTCCCACCAACCCCCCCCCCCCCCCCCACCCCGCCCCGCCGCCCCACCCCTCTTAGCACGGCTAAAAAGAAAATCAGAAATGTTACATGGCAAATATTTCAAATGCCAGTTGCTGTCAACCAATATACTAAACCATTACGATCTCCTGAGACCACTCTTTGTAACAAGCGGCTCCAGCCCCATGGGATAAGAGAGGCATTATCGCGCAGCTGGGGATGATGGGAAAGACTATCCAATCACGTACGAATCAGGAACCTATTGAATGCACAGCGGAAGCATGCCCAGATCGAACAAATGGTTTGGCAACAGTGTTCGGGTTGACGAAGTTTCACCAGTATGTCCACAGTCAGCATTTCACCATAATAACCGACCAGAAACAAACCTCTGTAGTGTTTGTTCAGGGAAGACAAGATCATTTATCCTATCACATGAGCCCAGTTCCAGTTCAGAGCATTGATATTAGTTGGTCATGATTATAACACAGAACAGCGTGCAGAGAGGCATATATCCAACATGGATGCCTTGAGATACCTGCCCCGACTCACCGGCCTTCATTTTCTTCCGAATATGGATCAAGTCGTCATATATCTAAACTTTGTGGACACATTTCCAGCATTCACCAAGCAAAACCAGGCATCGACCCAAAAGATACTATATTGGCGTAATGATGCTACGCCCTCCTAATTTTTGGACCACAAGTGTTTTGGACATAATATATTACACTCGTGTCTCTCTAAATATCAAGAGCTGAGTGTAGAAAATGGCATCACCTTGTGGGGAGCCCGGGTGGTTTCCCGCTTTCAGGCCAGTGATATCAACTTCAAGAATTGCATAATGGCTACCAATACTTTCAGGGAGCTATGAAGACGCTTCTGGCTTTGCACGGTCAGTAATATTGAAAACCTGGCCAAGTGGTGCAAAACCTCTCAGGAGAACTCGAGGATCCCACCAGTCGCCTCCTTGCACCATTGGCAATGACTTTTAGACCTCGGTGCGAGCACATGCAGAATTTGCAGGGCCATTCATGAGCTCCATGTTTCTAATTATCATCGACGTCAATTCAAAACGGACCATCCTGCACAGGATGGCCTCTACTACCTCTTACAATGCCATAGAGAAAAACTCGAACAATCTTTAGTTTGCATGCTTTACAGAAGTTTCTCGTGACGGATAGGGGAACCTCATTTACCAGTGGGGTGGTACCAAGACCTTCATGAGTACAAATGGAGTGAGGCACAGCCACAAACCAAACGGCCTGGCTGGGCGGATAGTCCAGATTTTCCATAATTGCATGAAGAAACAAACCACCGTTTCTTGAGAAACATACCTCCCATGTTTCCAAATTCTCTATTGGACTGTCTCACATATAACGACGTGGATAGCCCCGGTGCAGCTCTTCATTGGCCGGCGCCTTCAGTCAAGAGTTAGCCTGACGTCCCCAAATTTCTCAGGCAACAAGAAACTCATGTAAGGCGGCATGGTAGTCAGAGGCTGAATGTGGACTTCAAACAATCAGGTATGGTCCACAAGAGGAACTTCAATGACGGCTCTCTATGGATACCACGTGTCTTACAATGTAAAAGAAAACAGGGAGATGGGCTTCTATAAGCACCCAGATGATTTCCGTCATAGGGAACCCTCCACAGAGGCAATTGTTTCTGTGGACGCACTAGAATTGGCGTCCTTCAAACAGGCCTGTGGATGGGAAACTCAACCTTTGGAAAACTCAAAAGCAGATAATCTGGTTGATGAAGATTCTGGTTCGGACATGAGCAGTGGTGGCGGACCAGAGTTGGCCACCAAAAACGAATGGCCTGTAGCGGTGATTCGTGGAAGAGGCGTTCCCCTGTGTTGTCGGTAAAATAATACCTCTGAGACTGTTAGTGAGTCAAAGTACAGTGGTTTATTTTCACAAGTTTGCGGCAGAAGTCTGATTCCTAAAACGGTTCTCTAGACTTTTCGCCGAATACAGGTTAAGAGCGGATATTTATACATATATTTTCGCCCCTGATCACGTCCGCATTTTCTCACGATTATTGCTGCCTCGGCAGTTCCGTCCTTCGCGCAGTCCGTGTAAGCGTAGCCATCTCAAAGCTGCAATTGTCTGTTCTGGCGCCTCTATGTGGTTTGTTTATCCAGCATACAAGATTATAAGTTTGCACAAACAAGTTAACTGAAGTACAGGGGCCTATATAACAATTTATATCGGTAAGGATAAATACTATATAATGAACATATATGAATCTATTATTATACGATCACAGAAGGTATGCATGTAAGCTTCACCGTGTTAAACAGAAGTACATAGTATAAAAGAACATAAAATAGATACTAGCTGGGTAAGCCACATTCCTGAACACAATTAGCTGGCAAAATCATAAGCTTGTGTACAACAGCAGGGACAGCTGCTTCCCTTATCTGTTTTTGGATACATGGAAACAAGTTCTACAATGCTTTTTACAAATCTCTAAGTGTTGCAAAGTTCATTAACCCGTTTCCGTCTTCACCCTGTCTGTTACATTCGCCAACTACCCCCCTCCCCCCCACCCCACCGATAGGCAAAGAGATAAGAACATAATGCCATAAGACAAAAGAGCAGAATTAAGCCACTCGGCCCTTCGAGTCTGCTCCACCATTCAATCATGGCTGATATTTTTCTCATACCCATTCTCCTGCCTTTTGTCTATAACCCCTGATCCCCTTATTGATCAAGAATCTATCAATCTCTGTCTTCAATGTACTCAATGACCTGGCCTCCACAGTCTTCTGTGGAAAACAGTTTCGCGGATCCACCACACACTGGCTGAAGAAATTCCTCCTCATTGCTGTTTAAAAGGATTGTTCCTTTACTCTGAGGTTGTACCATCTGGGTCTAGTTGTTCCTGCCAATGGAAACATCTTCTCCACGTCCACTCTATCCAGGCCTCGCATTATCCTACATCTTTCTAAACTCCAATGAGGATAGAACCGGAGTCTTCAACCATTCCTCATACTACAAACCCTTTATTTCAGGGATCATTCTTGTAAAGATGAAGAAGGTCGAATCGCTATGGGATCGACAGGGACCACTCGGACACGCAGCGGGCTGAGGTATATGATATTCCCATGAGATCCATGGGAATCACTGATTGATATCCCTGTGTGACTCGAAGAATATGAGTTCCCTGAATAACAGATATTGTCCACACCAGCTGGAACTCGTTATCTTTTATAAGTAGGCACACGACTGGACCTACTGAACTGCAGTTTCAGGCAGCGACTAGCGTGTGAGCACCACGGTAGTAGTTTCAATTTGCATTCCTTTCCTGTCGGGTTTTCTGAATCATTACAGAGCTAAAAAGGTTTAAAACAATACTGCCCATGTTTCCTTAAGAGCACAGGTAGCTTAGCTACAGACATCCGACATAAAGACAGCTAGTACACATACATACGGCCTCAGTAGTAGAACATGTTTACAAAATACCTGTACATTTATACCTGGGATGTAAACAATAAACTTTTACAGCAGAAGTTCTGTACAGAGTTCTGTGTGAGGCAACTTTGAGTGGTTGCATTCCCAGGCCAATAATGTTGAGGCTTTGAGGTGTTCCAGTGGGAAGCAATAGCGATTGAAGCCCCTTGAATTAATTTATCCTCGGATGGAGAGGACATGCCGGAAATGGCCGCATCCATCATGCATAATGCCATCAACAGATAATGTAAGGACAGGCCGAGGGGTGGAATTTTCCAGTTCTGCCCACCACATTGATCGTAGCGAACGGAAAACTGAACATGCAAAGCTCAGTTGACCGCAGGCGGGATTTTCTGGCCATGGGGCGAACACGGCCAAATAGATTACAGGATTTTGGATCGGACAGCGCCAGATGGACAGACAAAATTGGAAATAGACATGGGCAATTACGAGCTTGGAAGGAAGGAAGTCACTCGAGCTGTGGAAACAGAATGAACCAGTTGACCATTCAGAGTCTGGAAAAAGCCACGATGTGTCTGAGGGGAGGAACTATACCCTCAAATAATAGTGAATGAAATCAAAGCAAATAATTAAACTCATTCGTGACGGACTCAAATCTGTGGATGTAAAACGGTACAAGAGACCAATAGATAACGTAACACAATTTCCGCTTTTGGAAAGAAAATAAAGCCATAACGTTGATTTAAAAAAAAACATCTGAGTCGTTACACATCCTCAAACTAAGGTCTCACTAACTTAGCTAAATTTATCCGATTCTTCGAATCACCTCAGAATTTTAAGGACAGATTAATGTGGTAGAAT
This sequence comes from Mustelus asterias, assembly GCF_964213995.1. Classification (NCBI taxonomy): domain Eukaryota; kingdom Metazoa; phylum Chordata; class Chondrichthyes; order Carcharhiniformes; family Triakidae; genus Mustelus; species Mustelus asterias. Next base: position 54,202 of record NW_027590620.1, read on the forward strand.
AAAGTGTTTTAATTCTCTATAGACCTGTGCACGATGCAGTATTATACATCAGTGACTAATGTCAGAGCATGGGGACAATGGCGACAAGCAACGGACTGCACAGAAATTTAGCCACACAGAGGAGAAACCGTGGTGTTGTTTTAAATAAATTTACTTAGTTTGGAGGAAGATGGGATGTAGTGTTTGTTAGTGGGAGAGAGTCTCAAAGCAATCACTCAACGCTCAGGGTTGGTCCTCACAACAAACGGTTTATTTTTGCTAGCGGGGAGATGGCTTCTGCTAAACCCAATGCCTCTCTCCGACGAACAAAGGAAAAAAAATGCATTCGTACACATTTTTCAAACATCTACACAGCCCATCACGGCTGGAACTTGTCCAATAATATTGATTACAGATTACATACAGTAGTCACATATCCAATGAAAAAGGCATTACATAAGGTGGGCTTGTGCATGATCAGCTCGTGGTCTCATGGACACGACTCATGGTACCTAATCAATACTATCTTTCTTTCTCCCATCTGGGGCCCTTGAGTGTACAATACCCCTTGTCCAGTGGGCCTCCTTATCATCTCCCATGACCGTCCTCCCTAATCCTTCGTGTCTGGTTTTCATCCGAGACCTCAGATCATAGACTGGTACCAGTCAGCAGTATATGTGGTCTATTGCGCACAAGCTTGTGCTCAAGCCAACCAGTGGTGTTCAGGAACCTAACTAAAAGCTGGCATTCATCCTGTGTCGTTTTACTACCCTGAGCTCCTGTTAACATGGTGAAGTTTTCATGTATGCCCTTTGTGATCGTATAACAGTAAACTCAGACATATTTATTATATAATGTTTATCCCAACTGATATTACTTGCTCTACCTTTGAATATAAATTATTGTACAGGCACCTTTGATTATAGACTGCTATAAAGGCACCTGAACCAAGGATATTGCTCCCTCTAAACAGATTCTTTAAATCTCCCTTCAACAATCCCTCCTTTCGGTAAGGGGCTGACCCCAGCAGCCCCCGAAACCAAAGTTTTATAGATTATGTTAAAAATGTGGATCGCGCAGTATTCCCTGCCTCATTGTGCTGCAGTCACATGATTTCAGGAATAATGGTCGGTTATATCAAGTTGAATTGGTCCGACTTACGCTTCCCACCATGTTTAGTCATGTCCCTTAAGGCTTTAGCAGTGTCCCTCGTCCTTTTGCGTTGTCGGTATTTCTTGCAGGACCGGCAGGCGATAATGCCCCATGAAAGGGCTAGTAATAGTTGTAGGCCTACTATTATGCGTGAACTGATTCGAATCCAAGGGTGTATATTAACATTCAGTCCCCAATCCCACAGTCTCTGCCACCAGCTTTCTTCCTGCAATAATATTTTGGTGTCTTTTTCTAAAGTCTGAATTTTTGTTTGTAGCTGGTGGTATAGCTTAACTGAATGTCCGACTAAATCTTGGCTCTTACAGAGTTTCTGCTAGGTGTCGGATAAGGGCCAGTTCTGTTTCTTTATAGTCCTGTAAGGTATCGTGGAGGGTGTCTGTGACATTGATAGCCCCTACGGTTCGGCAGCTAACTTGATGATCCTAGCTAGGCCTATAGTGACGGGCCAAAGGGGTGTGAAAAAAAAAAGTTGGGTTTGGGGATCATGCATAACAAGCCATTATAACGATAGGAGGTTATGGTGATGGAGACACAGTATTTGTCCTTGCCCACATATCCTGTGCGGGCAAAGTGTCCAGAGGGTGGTTCGATCTCCAGGACGCATCCCTCAGTACGGTTGAAGCCACATTCGTCCATGTCTCCCTGTCCCACAGGGTGGGGTCACACGGTAATGCCACCCCTCTGTTTGCATCCCACAAGGGAGACTCCACAGAAGGACTTGTTCCTATGTATGGCTGCTGTCTCGGTCAGCTGAAGGCGGAGTGAGGTATAACCTGTTTTCCAGTTGGAACATGGGAAAAGTTCCTGAGCTTGGTGCAACTATAGGGATCATCAGAACCATCACCACCCCAGTAGCCTCGCTCATCCCACAATCAGGGACTACTGATGACGGCTTTGAGGCAGCATTTTTCCAACGCCCCTGTCCGTCTGGCTATCTATGCCAGGTGGGAGCTGTCATTCCAGTCGGGTACCTCCCCCGTTTGGATCTGACCGAGATTATGTCTGACCTGTCCCACCAGCCAGAGGCCGTATGCATGACAAAGTTGCCTCTGTTGTATTCGTGCAGTGTCCTCCCTTTCTCTGTCTATCAGGTGGTTAATCGTGCGAGCATGGCCCTCCAGCACTGTTATTGCATCGAACTGGATATCCATACCTGCTTCCCCCAAAGTTGCTTGTATCTCTTGTGTTTCCTCTGATGGTTTTAGGAGATCCCTCGTGACCGATTTAAGTTGTTCCACCTCCTTATTTAACTCCTGGATATCCAATGAATTTACCAGGGAGGTTCCTGTGGTTACCTCTGTGAGCACCTCAAAAACTGCCCCTCTTTGTCTCCTCTATCTCCGAACTCTAGAGGACCCCACGGCTGCGGCAGCCTGTCTCATAACAATTTTAGTTAACAAAACATATATGCTTTTAGATTGTTCTGAACCGTATTCCGGCATTGGAATTGCCGAAATATTGATCAGAACCGGTACAATTTCATGTTTCACATCATCATACAAAATTTCTGCTTCATTTAAAAGTACAATCCTGTTCTCCATTCCCTTAAAAACCATGGGACATGGCAATATTGCTGGAGAGGGAGTCGGAGTGGGCGGTGGACTAACAGGAGGGGAAAAACAAAGATACAGGGACTGTGCCTTGCATCCGTCTCCTCATAATATCCGCATACTCCGAGTCCCTTCTTGGGCAGCTGGGATGGGCCGAGCCCAGGTGCATATATAATTCCAAAAACACATCCGTCCGTGTTCCTCACTTCCCTGTGGTCCACACAACCGGTGGTTCCATCGCTAGTATATCCGCATCCTTGCACGGATAAACTTGTAACCAAGCATTAAAGTAAGTCCTATCTTTAGTCCAGTCTTTTCCTGCCGGAATGCAGGTTCTGTCGGTGAATTTGTACAACGCTCCGTAGCCCATGTTGCATTTGAAGAATCGGATCGACATCATTCAGAGAAGGGTGTTTCTGAAGAGACTCCCAGGACAATAAGTCCGCAAAGGTGATGTACCCATTTGTATTCCATGACCGATGGGTTTAAAAAAAAAGGAGCCTGGGGCACCATGCGTTAGAAATCTGTACTATTAATTTAACTCCTTCCATGCAAGCTGACATCCTGGGGATAAAAGGAGAGAATTCGATTTAGGTTAGGGAAGTCTTAACATTTCTATCTCTTCAGGTGGCTACGGCAAGCGGTACCTTGGTCAAGTCCATGGTATTGCCCATTTAAAAATAACATACACTCCATATAAAAGAAAAATAAATGTGAACGCCCAATTGCAATGTGTTGCAGAGCGCTAACCCACGCCTGCTAATGTTTAGCATCCCAGGTAGTTTCCCATATCTGGACCATGGTAGGTTCAGCCTTTATCCTTTGGATTCTAACTCTTCAGTTTTCATATCAATACAAGCACAAGTGTCACTCGTCATAATGACGTCGTAGGGTCCGGTCCATTTGGATGCAAACCTCACTTGTTCAGGGGCCACTCTCAATAATACTCAGTCCACCTGCTGAGCAAGCACAGCTGCCTGCATTCCATCATTTTCCTCACAGAAATTTGGAATTGTTTGGTGATGTCAGGTCATCCCAAAGCTGGTGCTGTTATAAAGCCTGCTTCAAATCTGAAAAAGCCTTCACTTCTGCATCTCCCCCCTCGGTATTTTCCTGACTAGCCCTTCCTCCCTATATCAAATCCTGTAAGGGCTTTACCACTTAGGCATAATCTTCCAAAAACCTCCTACAATAGCTAGAAAGTCTTCAATTCTTGTTTTCCCCCTTTTCTGGTTACAAAAAGGCTTTGTACCATCTTTTTTTTTCAAATGCTATAATCTAATAACATTTGTGTAACAGAAATCAAACCTTTCAATTTAATCCCAGGCCATAACTTGTTTTGATTGTTTGGCCTTGTCTTAAATCATATCATTGCTTACAGCAAATTTTCTTATGTCGGAATCGTCCCAAACTCAGAAAACAGTGTTGTGGGCTTTCAACTGCCCATTAGTGTCTATCTTATCTCTTCTTTCTTTTAAGGAAATGTTGTTCCTTCATCTATAGCTATCACCAAAACTGCGTACTACTTCCTAGAATCCCTTTAAATGTCTCTCTTGTATCCAATGAATCCCATTTTGATTCTGTCCTCCTCTATTTACTATCAGCTCCTCTATAACATATCTTTTATGACCCTGTTCAATTTCATTTCTCATTTATTCCACTGAATTATTTCCCTCATCTCTAATTATATTAATCTGTCAATTTGGTGTTATCGGCGGCTCTCCCTTTTAGCCCGTCTGGCATCTAATGCAGTTTTCAACCATCCCATATTCAAAATTTACAACAGGGTATGCTTTGTGTTCAGAACGACTCCACCTGTTTTGTGGTTGATTCACTAACTTTGCGTATCCATGTCACACATTTTAATTAGAAAACATTATGGCAATAACATAATTCCCATCATTAAGCACGCACTCCCATTCTACCTAATATAACTCCCTTTTCAGTTAGATTTTTGATTTTATGTCTTAATATTACTGCAATTCTTCGAACACAAAGATCCATCCTATCTGGGACAGAAGGGGTTATTTCTCTGCTTGTTTCAGCAGGGGCGGAATAAGTTCACTCGGTTGGACATCATCAGTTCAAACATTCTGGAATAATTATTTTCATTTATCTTTTCATTGTCAGTTCTATCAACAATAATTTTTCGAATTTAACAAAAAGCCGAATCCAGATCAATCCAAAATAAGCTTTATTTTTATCACTTTTACATATTCCTACAAGATTCAGGCTTTTACACTTTCTTACAATCTCTCCAGTTTAAGCTCAAAATTTGCATGATTAATTATTTCTGCAGCGCTGCCTCTGTAACCAACAGGTGGAGATGCCGGCGTTGGACTGGGGTAAGCACAGTAAGAAGTCTCAGAACACCAGGTTAAAATCGAATGGGTTTATTTGTCAGCACTAGCCTGAGACTCCGAAAGCCATTGCCGCCAAATAAATCTGTTGGACTTTAACTTGGTGTTGTGAGACTTCTTAGGAAGGAGCCTGAGACTCCGAAAGCTAGTGCTGCCAAATAAATCTGTAACCAACACAGGCAGATACACATCAAGTCAACCGTATGCGAAAATGGTTAATTCTCCTTACAAATTTTCAGGTGTAATGCAATGCCATCTTGAAATTAATTTTCCTTTTCCAACATGGCAGAGCTGAAATCTCTGTTCGACTCCTCCTCTTAAAAATGACCATGGCCACCAAGATAAAGGAACCCTGACCCCGTCTCAATTGCACTATCTTAAGATTTCAACTGGGCGAAAGTAATTTATTCAAGTCGTACACAGAGAAGCACTTCACTTTGATTTGCGATACCCTATTCCAAAACATGATGCTGTTGATCGCACCATTATACCCCCTTTCTCTCTCGCTTTGCCATACACAGTGTCGGTGCCTGCTTGTTTCTTTTAACCCTTTACTCCCCTCTTTTGACCAACCAATTTAACCTGATTTGACCACGTTATCAATAACTTTCTTGTTTGACTCCGCTTGGTGGCGGGTAAAGGAGCCTTCTGGCCCCCATTCGAGCTCGCTTTCTTCACTTGTCACGATTCGGTGGGACTAGAACTGTTAGAAATCTCATCTCAGAGGCCCGCGCTTACGACAGCGCTACTTGTAGTAGACACGTCTTTTGGCTGATTTTTGGGTCACAAGTCAATTACTTATTCTAATGCAGTAAACGATGCCTGACACTTCCTACATCTCTTTAAGAACTACGCACCGCCTTTTGACTGCTGGTCACATCCTGTTCATACGTTGGGAATTCGTCAATCGCCGAGTGCAACCGTGTACCGGGCTAAGTCTATACTTATAATGAGTAAATATACTCACCCGCTTCTCTGATGGCGTTGGTCGTATGAGGAATCACAGTCACGGCACCAAACTGTTAGCGGGAGAGAATCTCAAAGAAATTACTCAACGCTCAGGTTTGGTACTCGCATCAAACGGTTTATTTTCTCGGGCGGGGAGATGTCTCCTGTTAAAACCCAGTGCCTCTTTCAGACGAACAAAGGCAAACCATCCATTCTTGTACATTTTTCAGACATCTACACAGCCCATCATGGTTGGACCATGTCCAATAATACTTATTACAGATTACATACATTAGTCACATTTCCAATGAAACAGGCATTACTTATGCATGATCAGCTCGTGGTCTCATGGACACGAGTCATTAATGTAACCTCCTGTTCTCCCATCTGGAATCCTGGACTTTACAATACTCCTTGTCCAGTGGGCCTCCTTATCATTTTCCATGAATGCCCTCCATAATCCTATGTGTCTGGTTTTCATCCGTTACCTTGGACAATTGACTGGTACCAGCCACCAGTAACTGTGGTCTATTATACATAAGCTTGTGATTAAGCCAGCTAATTGTGTGCAGGAATGTGGCTAAGCCAGCTAGTATACATTATGTGGCATTTTAATGTTCTACCCTTCTGTTAACATGGTGGAGCTTATATGCATGTCTTCTGTGATCGTATAACAATAAATGCATACGCATTTATTGTCTACTATCTATTCCTACCAATATAAATTGTTATACAGACACCTAAACGAACGATATTATTCCCTCCGAACCTATTCTTTAAAGCTCCCTTCAACAATAGATAATTAATTTGTCTGCAGAGAAAAAAAACCTGCTGGTATTGTGTGGGAGTCTGTTAAAAGAGGTACAAGACACATTGGATAGGAACGCGGACCAACATTTTGGCATGCATGCGCAGACAGTTGTGTGATATTTCGTTGACAGGAAGTACGTTAGAAGTGGAACAATTCTTTCGATGGGGTCTTTAGCATGTTTTCTTAATTGTGAGCTCACATACGTTTTCCTGTATTCGGGACATCTGATTATTACGACGACATTATTTTGTTGGCTGCACTTGGCGTTATTTTCTCTGGAGGCGTTATCTGGTGATAGAAAAATACATAATTGTTTGGAGAGGCATATTTATTTCGGGGGGTAAAGTGGGCTCCATCATTTTCTGTGTGCTTTGCAAGTTCCTATATTTCCTCCTAGGCATGTCATAGGCAAACTTTAGATACTTGGGCCTTTATATATGAGCTCATAAATGAGTGACTGGTGATCATATTCAAACACATAAGATCCCGAGGGTGGATAGTTGAATCCGTTTCCTACTTCTGCAAGAACATCGGGCGAACGTGGTACTTTTCAACCTAGAGATGGTCAGATATGCTTTCTGTCTTCCCCGAGAATGGCCGAGGCCGGGCCAATGAATATCATTGAGCTAAAATAGTTAAATAGTTTATTGCCTAACACGGGACTCAAAATATTATAGGGGGTGGGCAGGATGTAAATTTGGACAGAAACAGATCAGTCACGATCTGACGGAATACTGGGGCCGGCGTGAGTGGTCTACTCCTCATTCCAGTTGATTTGTTTGAAAGGAAAAACATTGTTGCTTTATATGTCGATTTCACTGTCGTCACCGAAACCAAATGAAAAACGTGGGGTTTATTCTGAAACCAAGACCTGCAATTATATGACCGTCCGTTTGCATTCATTTATTTCCCGTCCCTATATATCCTTGAGATGTCGCTCTTTCTTGGCCTTTTCAGAGAGCATTTAAGAGTCAACAAGATTGCTGAGCATGTGAATTCATTTGCGCCGGCAAAATAAGATGGCAGATTTCTGTCTGTAAATGTTGTCAAGGAATCATATAGCGTTGCTGTCAATTGGCAATGTTCCGTGGACATCATTGGACTTTATTTTTTGATATTTATTCAGTTCACTTCTCAACTTCTGCCGTGTTGGGAAATGAATCCTGTTTCCTCCTGAGATATGGCCTGATTTTCTGTCATGACTAGTCAAGCGATAAATCCACAATGCCGCACACTTCCCCACATTCGTGATTTGAAATATGTCTGCTCCCAGAACAAATATAAAACGTGACCCATGATTATAAATGTCTCATACATATGGTACCAATAACGTTTTAACCAGTTGATGTGAAATTTGGATGATCGAGTGGGGATCTCGAGTGAAATTACTGCAGAGAGAATGCTCTTGTTTTTGGTCAGTTTAGAAGTTAAAGTGTAGATGTGAAGTGTACCCCACTGTCTCCAGAACTCAACTGAAGCTTTTGAACAGCATGTTGCTGTTTCCCTGTCTTTCTGCAAAGGACGCTCTTACTCTGCTCAGGTTCACCTCTCCATCTGTTTCTCCTCCATCTTTGGTTGCCGCCATGTTGGGCATTGCCACCGTGCCAAGATATTTTAATGCAAAAGTCGGAAGTAAGAAGCGAATCTTTTCAGAATCAGGAAGAACCTGAACGGCGGAGATACGAAAATGTGGTTCATCAAGAAAAAATAAATAAAATGCAGCGTCGGTTCAAGGGATGGAGAAGGTACGCTCGGGGGGATTGTTTGCCCTTTTCTATTTCCACACGGTGCATGACTGATTGAGGCTTTTCACAGCCACAAGTGAATGTGGGAACCTGGACCAGCATTGCACCATCACTCATTGAGCCAATTTACTCAATGTTTCCCCTATTTAATACCCTGTTATTTTCCGTTGAGATGTAAATGAATTGATATCACCACAGGACTGAAATATCCCATTCATAGTATTGTCTGTCCTGTGCTGCCTCACTGCATGATTCAATTTCAAGGGGTTTACAAGTTCAATTAACCTAACGCGAATGGTTGTCATTGACTTCATTGGCTGCTTGGTTTGTTCCAAGGACAAAAAAACAGCAACTTGGGATCTCTCTTGCAGGGCCACAAGCTTCAGAGGTGCTTGTGACACGTTACGATTGTGAGCCCTGGACAGAAAGCAGAAGACAGCTTTTCAAGAAATATGGCTTTACGAACCCTGCACTCACAGTGGTAATCATGCAAACACTGAACCATAAAGCAGGGATTCACTGGAAAGCTGGGACTCTTACCCTGGCCTACAAAACGTTCTGTTACCTATTACTTGCCCTCAGGGACAGGGTGAGAGGAGAATCATTTCGAATCAGAAATTTAAAAAAATATTTTAATGCTGGAATCTAATGGGGGGATTCGCTGGGAAGTTTGCCTTCTAAACACAAGTTACCTGCGGTTGAGATACAGATGGGAATGCATTGAAGTCCTCACGGTTTTCTGTGTGGAAGAACAGATATCTGGGAACAAATTAAAGGCTGGAGTCTCGTCGAGGGCTTTTTTTGTGGAAGACGTATTGAAAAATAGATTACTTGGTCACAAACATCACAAATACTGGATGTCCTTGATAGGTATGTCCCTGTCAGGCAGGGAGGAAATGGCCGAGTGAGGGAACCATGGTTCACGAAAGAGGTGGAATGTCTTGTGAAAAGGAAGAGGGAAGCTTATGTAGGGATGAGGAAACAAGGTTCAGATGGCTCGATTGAGGGTTACAAGTTAGCAAGGAATAAGCTGAAAAAGGGGCTTAGGAGAGCTAGGAGGGGACACGAGAAGTCCTTGGCGGGTCAGATCAAGGAAAACCCCAAGGCTTTTTACTCTTATGGAGGAATAAAAGAATGACCAGCGTGAGGTTAGGGCCGGTCAAGGACAGTCGTGGGAACTTGAGTATGGAGTCAGTAAAGATAGGCGAGGTGATGAATGAATACTTTTCTTCAGTGTTCACCAAGGAGAGGGGCCATGTTTTTGAGGAAGAGAAGGTGTTACAGGCTAATAGGCTGGAGGAAATAGATGTTCGGAGGGAGGATGTCCTGGCAGTTTTGAATAAACTGAAGGTCGATATTTCCCCTGGCCCTGATGAAATGTATCCTAGGATTCTTTGGGAGGCAAGGGATGAGATTGCAGAGCCTTTGGCTTTGATCTTTGGGTCCTCGCTGTCCACGGGGATGATGCCAGAGGACTGGAGAATGGCGAATGTTGTTCCTCTGTTTAAGAAAGGGAATAGAAATGACCCTGGTAATTATAGACCGGTTAGTCTTACTCAGGTGGTTGGTAAATTGATGGAAAAGGTCCTTAGAGATGAGATTTACGACCATTTAGAAAGATGCGGATTAATCCGGGATAGTCAGCACGGATTCGTGAAGGGCAAGTCGTGCCTCACAAATTTGATAGAATTTTTTGAGGAGGTAACTAAGTGTGTTGATGAAGGTAGGGCAGTTGATGTCATATACATGGATTTTAGTCAGGCGTTTGATAAGGTCCCCCATGGTCGGCTTATGATGAAAGTAAGGAGGTGTGGGATAGAGGGAACGTTGGCCGATTGGATAGGTAATTGGCTGTCTGATCGAAGACAGAGGGTGGTGGTCGATGGAAAATTTTCGGATTGGAGGCAGGTTGCTAGCGGAGTGCCGCAGGGATCAGTGCTTGGTCCTCTGCTCTTTGTGATTTTTATTAATGACTTAGAGGAGGGGGCTGAAGGGTGGATCAGTAAATTTGCTGATGACACCAAGATTGGTGGAGTAGTGGATGAGGTGGAGGGCTGCTGTAGGCTGCAAAGAGACATAGATAGGATGCAAAGCTGGGCTGAAAAATGGCAAATGGAGTTTAACCCTGATAAATGTGAGGTGATTCATTTTGGTAGGACTGATTTAAATATGGATTACAGGGTCAAAGGTAGGGTTCTGAAGACTGTGGAGGAACAGAGAGATCTTGGGGTCCATATTCACAGATCTCTAAAGGTTGCCACTCAAGTGGATAGAGCTGTGAAGAAGGCCTATAGTGTGTTAGCTTTTATTAACAGGGGGTTGGAGTTTAAGAGCCGAGGGGTTATGCTGCAACTGTACAGGACCTTGGTGAGACCACATTTGGAATATTGTGTGCAGTTCTGGTCACCTCACTATAAGAAGGATGTGGAAGCGCTGGAGGGAGTGCAGAGGAGATTTACCAGGATGCTGCCTGGTTTGGAGGGGAGGTCTTATGAGGAAGGGTTGAGGGAGCAAGGGGTGTTCTCTCTGGAGCGGAGGAGGCTGAGGGGAGACTTAATAGAGGTTTATAAAATGATGAAGGGGATAGATAGAGTGAACGTTCAAAGACTATTTCCTCGGGTGGATGGAGCTATTACAAGGGGGCATAACTATAGGGTTCATGGTGGAAGATATAGGAAGGATATCAGACGTAGGTTCTTTACGCAGAGAGTGGTTGGGGTGTGGAATGGACTGCCTGCAGTGATAGTGGAGTCAGACACTTTAGGAACATTTAAGCGGTTATTGGATAGACACATGGAGCGCAGCAGGATGATAGGGAGTTGGAGAGCTTGATCTTGGTTTCAGATAAAGCTCGGCACAACATCGTGGGCCGAAGTGCTGTACTGTTCTATGTTCTATGTTCTAAATATCTGGATGTCTTTCTGATTTCATCATACCCATAAAGTTGATGTTTCAGAATTGCACGTCATATTGTACATTGACATTGATTTGACAAACACCAAGTCAAAACTTTTAACATCGTCATCAGAATCGAGATAATATCGTCATAAATCATGTTTTGTGTTTCTTTGCACTTTCGTTTCCGGATTCAACTTAGAAAACAGTGATTTAGCTTCACAGTCCAGTTACATTTTTGTTACTTGAAGAGATAGTTCAATATTCAAGCCCACTTTCCACGCTTACAGGAGTTCAATTTTCATTTTGATTTCTCGGAATTAACTGTCTTTCGTGTTCATTAGCCGCCTATATATTTTGTTGTAAACGATTTTGCAGCTGCTGAAGGATGTTAAGATGCTTCTTTGTTCCACACAAAGTGGTTCGTAGTCTTCCTTTGTGTTTCATTTTTTGCGATTTTTTTCGTTTGTTGCAGCCCCTTTTCAAATGAGTTATTTTCAGTTCGTTTTTTTACCATGTCAATCATTTCTTCTGGAATTTCATAGCTCCTTGTAGCACTGTACATTTTTTGCACAATAAATGAACGTTTTCAATACAGTTCATAATGCGCTATGAATGGTCTTTATTTAAGTGTTCACATGTCGTTATGTCCTTTACATCTGGTTCAGTATCACGAAGGATCACGTTTAAACCAATATCTCTAGTCATTGACGAGGAAAGATCAATCTGCAAATTCAGTGATATTATGGGACAAATCTTAATTTCGAATTTTGTAGGTACTTCAGTTATTTTTCATTCTGAATTGTTATCTTAGATAGCTAGATACAACAATAATAACACGTGGATATGTATTTCTTCAAATGGATGACTAATGGACAAAGAACAAAGAACAAAGAACAAAGAACAATACAGCACAGGAACAGGCCCTTCGGCCCTCCAAGCCCGCGCCGCTCCCCGGTCCCAGGATTGAATCCTGAATCCAGGATCCCCGCCCAATTTTCCAGCCTATCTACATACCAATATCCCATCCACCGAGCTGTCCCCCACAGCTACGATGCTTTGTTCATTACTAAAAATGTTTCATGTTTGGAATGAATTGGAAAATGTGAAATTCCATAGCATCCATAATCTCAATGAAGTTCCTTTTCTGACAACGCTGCATGCGTTGGGAGAAAAGCTTGGGATCTTTGAAAGCTCACCAGTCTACCTTTTAACTAGAATCTCCAATTTTAAGTTGACTATTTAAATCATAGAAAGCCTACAGTGCCACTCGGCCAATCGGCACATCGAGTCCGCACTGACAACAATACCACCCAGGCCCACCCCTGTCAGCCCACATATTTGCCCTATTATTCCCTCTAACCTACACATCTTGCGTCATTGAGGGGCAATTTAGCATGGCCAATCAACCTAACCTCACATCTTTGGAGTGTGGGAGGAAACCTGAGCACCAGGAGGAAACCCACGCAGATGCAAACTCCACACAGACAGTGACCCGAGCCGGGAATCGAACCCAGGTCACTGGAGCTGTGCGGCAGTAGTGCTAACCACTGTAAACCGTGCCGCCGCAATTTAGTTGTTTCGCAACTTCTTCAAACGAAATAAAGAATGCTGCCACATCCTTTGCATATTTAATTCGAAGATTTTGTACAAACGTAACCATTTCCCCACTAAATTCCCGTCTTTAACTGTTTTCCTCCTCAACATTTTCTCGTGCCTCTGCTCTAAACATCGGTTGTTCAGCTGAAATTCTCTCTCTCTCTCTCTCTCTCTTTTCTCATTCTCATTCTTCCTTTCTCAAACTTTGGTGTTTCGAATTCATTGTTTCATCGCAATTTCCCTTTGAAAAGCGGCACTTGTTTTAATTTAATTTTCCTGATTTTCAAGTTTCTAAATTTCCATGAGGCATCACTTTGGGCCTGAAATGCCGGTTCTTGCTTCTGGAGCGCCGGACATGAGCGTGGGACGTCCCGGAATTCCCGGTGCATGCGCATTTGCGCTCAAAGCGCACTTTTCAAAAACCTGCGCTGTGGGTGCTGATGGGCTACCGCTGCGTTGAGGCAGCACAGTATACCTTAACGAGACAGCGCGAACTTGTTCTGCTTGCCCGGATATTACGTCAGGTATTACGATAAGAGAAATACACTGTTTTCCTGTTCGACAATCAGCGAACAACGAACCAGGAGATCTCTCTCCGAATAGTTTTGAGCTTGGGATGTTTTAAAGCAATTTAACTTAAGTGTTGTATTTTACGTTAATCCTTTCAAAACTCAGTAGTGAATTAGAAAAGTAATTCATTTTAATTTCCGTTGTGTGACCTTACAAGTCTCTGTAACGAAATACATGAGCAATTTAATAATGTAGATCATGTTGATTCTTACAAACCTGAATTTAAAAATGCCCAAATAATTTGATCAGGTAGTTTATGCTGATGCTCACACATCTAAGTAATGATTTCAAAAGCCTTAGAGAAGTTTAATGACTTAGTTGATGTATGCAAGTCTCCTGGAAGCTGATGTGAACCATCTCCCTGACAGTTATTTAGAATCCTGTCCAGACTGTAAATCTGGAGTCATGTCCCACAAGTATTGAGACCTCCAGCTATTCGCAATGAGTTTGACAATCACTCGTACGCTTTTGCGGCTTCAGTGTAGGTGCAGACATCATGAACGACGAGTCAGGCTACATCTTGGCCCCACGAGAAGGCAAATCAATTACCCACCCGTTAGAGTGTACAGGCAAAGGACATCATATAAAATGATATCAGGGGAGATGTGTGCCAGGAGACTGCAAGGAAACAATGGGATGCCTTTTTGAAATATTGACTGAAGACCTGAAACACAACTGTAACTGCCGCACTGCCATAACAGTGGAGATGAAAGTCACAACAATAGTGAGGATTTTGGCATCTGTATCCTTTCAACATGGCATCAGTGGCATTTGTGACACTTCACAAAATGACAAAGGTTCTAGTAGCGTGTTTTGTGATGCACAACTTTGTCCTCGAGCATGGACTGAGCATTCATCCAGAACTTCAATTGCCCTCGGAGATGGAGGAGCTGGATGAAGGCAATATGGAGCCTGATGGAGAAGCCGGAGCTACAGGTGACGCAAGGGCAATTCGAGATCGCCTGGCACTATTGCTTTTGGACAATGAACTTTTAAAATGTTTATTTCATATGTCCAAACAATCCCCTTCACTCTATTGCATCCATTCTTCCCTTCAAACCCTCCATTCCCCTGACAACCTTGTCTATAAAAGGAAGAAACGGTTATGTTAAAGAAGAAAAACAATATTGTCCATGGTGTTAAAGTTATAAAATATAGTTTAGTGCATCTTTTTTTAGGTTGAGGTAGTTACGTTAAGTTAAATATCAGCATGAATAAAGTTGTTTAATTATAACATTATTTTTGTCATTTGTTTAATATTTTTTATATTAAACTTGACAAAATTGTGCAAATTATTAAATTATTTATTCAAATATCAAAATGCAACATTCAAATATGAGGATGCTAATTGAGTAATTGAAATAAACGAGGCGGAAATATCAACCGTAAAAGAATTGGAATAAACAACTCAAAATGGAATATTAATAAGAGGAGAGGAATGCTGAGGTACAGGTAGCAGTGTTTGAGGGAGAGAAGTGGGACTCTAATTCTTCCTGCGAATTCCTCAGGCCCTTCCCCGTCCACATGGCGTATCCCCCTGTACCCATGATGGAGTCGGGTCCTGCCCAGCGGCAACTGTCTCTGAATGGGGTGGCTACTGGCCCGAGGCTGCAGCAGCAGGTGTCACCACTTCATTTATTAATTGCAGATGGAACTCATTTTCCTGTCTGAGTCGCTCATTCTGCTGCACTCAACTCTTGCACCAAACTCTGACTCAGCGGCTCATTCTGCTGCACGGAATTCTGCCTCTGCAATTAATTCTGCTGCACCGAACTTTTTCTCAGCAGCTCACTCTGCTACGCTGAACACTGTCTCAGTAGCTCATTCTGCTGCAGCAAACTCTGTCTCAGAAACTCATTCTGCTGCAACGAAGTCTCATGGTCCTGTGTCAGTAGCTCTTTTGCACTTTGGAGCTCCTGGGAGACATCACTCAGCCCTCAAACTTGTCTCCTTCTTGTTTCAGCATAACCTTCAGCCAACACGACTGGGAGCTCATACAGTTGATTAATAATCGTTTGCTAACTGCCATTGACTGTAAGAAGTTGAGGTTCACGAGGTGCTGAGGCTTCTCCAGCAACGAAGTCTCCTCACCTCCTGAAGGTTCTGGGTGTTCCTCCTCCATTACAACAGCCGTGTCATCACTGGCTTCCCCCTTCTGAGCACTTGACCACCCAGGACGTCAGTATCAATGTCAAAGAACTCATCAGGCTGCAAGGCATCCCCCTCGCCTGCTGCAGATTCAGTGCTGCACTGCTGTGATATACCAGCTTCTCCTACATCATCAGCAGATGTTGTGGCCTGACTCTCGGATATGTTCCGCTGTGCTGTCACCCTGGCATCTGTGAAAGTTGAAAAAAGTGCTATTATTTTTCCATCATAATAAGTCTTGTGTGTATATATATATTTCTCGATATATTACCTTGACCAGACCCAACATCCCATAATCCGGAGATGGAGAAGTGCAGCAGATCCTGAGCAAGTTCCGCCTGTTGAGCGAGACGCTTAATGTCCGCCTCCAGGGCAATATGTGACCTTTTTGCCTTCAGAAAGAAATTGAAATGTCTTTAAAAATCTTGCTATCAACTTGTAGGTCAGTGACAGATGAAGCTAATTAGCTGTGGGGGCCAAATTCACAACCTGCAAGGTTTATAAGGAGACTGTACTCCTTACACAGCTTCAGAGATCCCCAATGTTTTTCAATTTTACGACTCCGATGCAAATCTGGAAGAAGACAGAGCTATATACCATACCGAAAGCAGACTAGAATCCTGACTTTGAGAACGATTTTGTTTCAGTTCTAATTTTGCATCAAAAAATCCTGCACAACCCGGCTGAACGCATCAAATCATTATGTTTCTTGTGACACTGATCCGCGGTCCTCGGCACTTTACTATCTGCATACACCAAGGTTCCAATTTCCTTCCAAACCATAGCTTAACTTTTCCTTGTTGGCTTTGATTTTCCTTTGCCCAAAATTTGAACTTTCATCTCTTCCACTTCATGTATTACGCTTTTCCAAATCATGGTCACAGAAATTCTGAGTTCTCTTTTTTTCCAGGAAACTTTTCAGTGGCCATATTCTAAATGAAAACACACAAACACTTACAAGCATGGCACGCATATTAAAAAAGTTACATAATAATAATTATACAATGCAGACTTAAGGTGACACGGTGCCACAGTGGTTAACAGTACTGCCTTACGGACCCGGGTTCAATTCTGGCCTTGGGTCGCTGTCTGCGTGGAGTTTGCACGTTCTCCCCGTGTCTGTGTGGGTTTCCTCCGAATACTCCAGTTTCCTCCCACACACCAAAAGTATGCGATTTAGCTTAATTGGCCATGCAAAATTGCCACTTACTGTCAGGGGATTAGCAACATAAATTCATGAGGTTCCAGGGATAGGGCCTGGGTGGGATTGTTGTAGATGCAGTGGTAATGGCCTGCACTGTCGAGATTCCACAGACGGGATGTTCACGCCGTGTTTGGCCCAAAACTGGAAAATCCCGCCTGAGGTCTACAGACCTCTCCATGGTCCAACGTTACGTTTCCCATGGCGGTGGGTGGGAAAATTCACCCATTCTATGACTTTAACTCGTAGTTTCACAAATTTATAAGAAATGAAACAATTGTTTATTCATACAATTTTAATAATACTCACGTTCAATAATTAAAATGAATTTGAAAATTACAATTTGAGTGAACCATTAAGTATTAAATACTTCAAAACAGCGAAATCAATGAAATACAAAAACAAACACATCCCTGGAGGGCCCAATTTCAATGCAAAAATGCCTTTTGGAACCTGGAGCTCAATGGGCATCCCCAAGATCGCCGTGTCGTTTGCAATCTCTTGTGACGCGATAAGGGCTGGTGAGATGGCTTCGCTGTGGGTCCGAGGCTGCTGCAGTCATAGGTAGCTTCAGCGAAAGAGCTAAGGAAATGTAAACATGCAATTGTTTTCTTCTCGTGCTGGCGTTCCATGCCGTTGACAAGGTCCCACATGGTAGGTGGGACATCAGGTTAAATCCCACGGGATCCAGGGTGAGGTAGCCAAATGAATACAAACTTCACTGATGACAGAAGACAGGGTGGTCATAGTGGGCTGTTTTTCAAACTGGAGGCCTGTGACAAGCGATGTGCCTCAGGGATTTGTGCTGGGTCCACTGTCATTTATCATTTATGTTAATGATTTGGATGAGAAGATAGGAGGCACAGTTAGGGAATTTGCAGATGACACCAAGATTGGTGGCATAGTGGACAGTGTAAAAGGTTATCTCGGATTGCAATGTGATCTTCATCAATTGGGCCAGTGGGCTGACAAATGGCAAATGGAGATAAATTTAGATAAATGCGAGGTGGCTGTTTGAACTAGGGCAGGACTTATTCAGTTAATGTTAATGCAACATTAACATGCAGTTAATAACTTTAACTTATTCAGTTAATATTAATGCAAACCAAATATCATATTTATTTTTAACAGGGAGCGGCACGGTAGCACAGTGGTTAGCACTGCTGCTTCATAGCTCCAGGGACCTGGGTTCGATTCCCGGCTTGGGTCAATGTCTGTATGTAGTTTGCACATTCTCCTCGTGTCTGCGTGGGTTTCCTCCGGGTGCTCCGGTTTCCTCCCACAGTCCAAAGATGTGCGGGTTAGGTTGATTGGCCATGTTAAAATTGCCCCTTAGTGTTCTTGGTTTGCGTACATTAGAGGGATTAGTGGGTAACATATGTAGGGCCTGGTTGGGATTGTGGTCGTTGCAGACTCTAAGGGCCGAATGGCCTCATTCTGTACTGTAGGGTTTCTATGATTCTATGATTTCTATGATTAATGGTAGGGTGTTTGGGAGAGTTATAGGAGAAAGAGAGCTAGAGTTTCATAGCTCCTTGAAAGTGGTGTGACAGGTGGACAGACTGGTGAAGAAGGCATTTGGCATGCTTGGTTTCATTAGTCAGAACATTGAATGCAGGAGTTGGGACGTCTTGTTGCAGTTGTACAAGAAATTGATCAGGCCACACGTGGAATACTGTGTACAGGGCTGGTCATCCTGTTAGCGATAGAATATGATTAAACTTGAAAGGGTGCAGAACAAATGCTGGGATGCTACTGGGACATGATGGTTTGGGTTATAAGGGGAGGCTGGATAGACTGGCACTTTTCCCCTGGAGCGTAAAAGGCTGAGGGGTGATCTTACGGAGGTCTATACAATAATGAGGGGCATTGATCAGCCAGATAGTCAATATCTTTTCTCAAAGGTTGGGGAGTCTAAAACTCGAGGGCATATGTTTAATGTGAGAGGGAAAATATACAAAAGGCTCCAGAGGGGCAATTTTGTCGCACAGAGGGTGTTGAGTGTCTGGGACAATCTGTCAGAGGTAGTGATAGAGGCGGGTACAATTTTGTATTTGTAAAAAAAAAACATTTAGACAGTTACTTGGGTAAGATGGGTATCGAGGGATGTGGGCCAAAGGCGGGCCATTGGGACTAGCTTAATGGCAGAAACTGAGCGGCATTAAAAGTTGGGTTGAAGGGCCTGTTTCCATGCTGTAAATCGCTGTGACTCTATGACTCTATTGCAATTTTACACGGCCTTGTTGAGATCACAACTGCACTACTACGTGCAGCTTTGGTCTCCCTACCTAGGAAATGATATACTTGCCACTGAGAGACTGCATCAAAGGTTCACTAGTCTGCTGCTAGGTTTGACGGAATTGTCCTGTCAGGGGAGATTGTTTCGACTGTGTCTTTGTTCACACTAGTTCAGAGAGGTGAGAAGAGATTTAATTGATTGTACTGGACAGACTCGATGCAGGGTGGATGTTTTCCCTGGTTATGGAAACTAGTTCCAGGCCAGTAAATATCAGGGTATGGGACTGAACATTTCGGACTGGGATGAGAAAAGAAAATCACTCGTAGGGTAGTGATCCATTGGAATTCTGTACCGCAAAGGGCTGTGGAGGCCATATCAATTAATGCATATAAGAAAAATATAGTTACTTATTTAGATTTTAATTTCACCTCGGTACCTGAGGGCTGAGGCATATATGGCACTGAGATCGACAGTCAACCATGAATCATATTGAGTGGCAGCGCAGGCTCGAAGTGCCGAAGACCTACTCCAAGGTTCTATATTTCTCTCTCATTCTTGATTATGTTCCATAGTGACCCCAGCCACTTTTCCATATGCAAATCGTGAAATTTGAGTCACTGCAGCTGGAGACACTCCCTACACAGATGGTCCCACTTGCCTCCAGAAGTGTCACTGACTTGATAAATGACATGGAAGGTGCTTTTGAAGTGACAGAGCTACCTGCTATGAGTTTCCCTTGAATTTCTGCCCATAGTGTGTTTGTGTCACTATGAGCATAAGGTTACATTTAACTTTGCGCCTAAATTGATATTTCAATAAACAGTAGGTAAGTGTGAGGTGTCGCATTTTGGTAGCTCGAACCACGGCAGGTCTTACCCTGTTAATGCTAGGTCGTTGGGGAGAGTTAAAGAACACAGAAATCTAGGGGTACAGGTCCATAGCTCCTTGAAAGTGGCGTCACCGGTGCATAGATTGGTGAAGAAGGTATTCAGCATGCCTGGTTTCATTGGTCGGAACATTGAATATAGGAGTTGGGATGTCTTGTTGAAGTTTGTGCAAGACATTAGTCAGGCTACATTTGGAACACTGTGTACAGTTCTGGTCACCCTATTGTAGAAAGAATATTATTAAACTCGAAAGAGAGCAGAAAAAAATAATAGATGCTACCGGGACTTGATAGTTTGATTTATAAGGAGAGGCTCGATAGACTTTGATGTTTTTCCCCTGGAGCGTAGAAGACTCAGGGGTGATCTCATAGAGGTCTGTACAATAATGATGGGAATAGATCAGCTAGATAGTCAACATCTTTTCTGAAAGGTAGGTGAGTTTAAAGCTAGAGGGCATAGGATTAAAGTGAGAGGAGAGAGATACAAACGGGTCCAGAGGGGCATTTTGTCATACAGAGGGTGGTGGATGTCTGGAACAAACTGACGGAGGTAGTGATAGTGGCAGGTAAAATTTTGCATTAAAAAAAAGAATTCGACGCTAGCATGGGCAAACTGGGTATAGAGGGTTATGGGCCAAATGTGGGCAAGTGGGACTAGTCTAATGGTGAAAACTGGGCAGCATGGACAAGTTGGATCGAAGGGTCTGTTTCCATGCTGTAAACCGCTGCGACTCTCTGACTCTATTGCAGCTTTACAGGGCCGTTTGGAGATTACAACTGCAATACTACATGCAGCTCTGGCCTCCCTACCCAAGAAATAATATACTTGCCATTGAGGGACTGCAGGAGCGGTTCACTCGGCTGCTACTGGGTTTGGCGGGATTATCCTGTGAAGAGAGATGGGTTCGACTGTGTCTGTCTTCACGCTCGTTCAGAAAGATGAGAAGAGGTTTCATTGAATGTACTGGTCCGACTAGATCCAGGCCACGCAGTATCAGGATATGGGTTACAACATTTCGGATTGAGATGAAAAAATAAAATCACTCAGAAGGTAATGATCCATTGGAGTTCTGTACCACAGAGAGTTGTGGAGGCCACATCAGTTAATGCATACAAGGAAAAGATAGTTCTTTATTTAGATTTTAATTTCACCGAGTTACATGAGGGCAGAGGAATATAAGGCTTTGAGATCGACGATACAGAATGAATCATATTCAATGGCAGAGCAGGCTCAAAGTGCCAAATGACTTACTCCAAGTTTCTACAATTCTCTCTCATTCTTATCTATATTCCATCGTGACTCCAGCTACTTCTCCATCTGCAAAACTTGGAATTTGAGTTACTGCAGCTGGAGACACTTGCTAAACAGATGCTCTCTGTGCCCCTGACTTGACAAAGACATGGTAGGCGTTTTTGAAGTGAAAAGCCATCCTGCTATGACTTTCCCTTCAATTACTGCCTGTAATGCGTTTGTGTGACGATGAGCGTTACGTTACATTTATGCCTTGCGCAGATATTAGTGCTTCAATTAGCAGGTAAGTTTAGTATTCGGATTACTGTTAGGCATCGTTTGTGATAGAATTAGCGTTAGGTTTATGGTTGAGTCTGGAGTATGGTTTGGACCTTCATTCCTTTTTTGGGATTATTTTTATGTTTGCACTGAGATGCAGGGTTCAATTTCGTTTCAGTGTTAGTGTTTGCGTTCCATTTGGTTTCTGGTGAAGATTAGTATTTGAGTTAATGAGCTATGTTTAGGATTGGATTCATGGTTACAGTGGAACTTCGTCATCAGCGATGGTTCAGATCATAAAGTGTGAATTTAAGCGCTGGTAATTGCGTTGCCATTTACTTGTGGTTCGTCTGCCTTTTCCAATTGGGAATAGAGTTACACGAAGGATAACAGTGGATTTAGTGTTAAGCTTAGGTTCAGTTTTGCGTTTGGGTTTTGTTTACGTTTCAGTTACACTTTGGGTGAGAATATATTTATGGCAGATAATAAGAAAGAGAATGACAATTAGGGACGGAAAGGAGAGAGGGACAGAGAAAGAGAGGGCGGGAGAGAGAGAGACAGAAACAGACAGAAAGAGAGATAGAGGGACAGAAACAGAAAGAGTGAGAGACAGAGAGAGAGAGAGACAGAAAGAGAGAGAGAGATAGTTAAGGAAAGAGAGAGAGAGAGGGAGATCTATAGATCCAAATTCTACATGGAGTTCAGGAAAAAGAAGGGACATCCTTAATACTTGGGCAATGTTGAATTCGGGCCTCGTAAAGAGGGTATAATCAGCAGTTCACATACCATAGAATCATAGAATCATAGAAACCATACTGTGCAGAAAGAGGCCATTTGGTCCATCGAGTCTGCGCCGACCACAATCCTACCCACGCCCTACCCCCATATCCCTACATATTTACCCGCAAATCCCTCTAACCTACACATCTCAGGACACTAAGGGGCAACTTTAGCATGGCCAATCAACCTAACCCGCAAATCATTGTGGGTATTTGAGACAGATGGAGTGGGTGCAATACAAGTTTGTGGATTGTTTAAAAAAGGATGCATTACATGACTGGGCGCCAAATTTGATCAGGCAAAGGTTAACCCGCGCTTGATCAGACTAATCTTGATTTCACAGAGGTAGAGTTGGCTGACATGATGGAAGTGGAAATTGTCCACTTACTGATTTCAAGGTTTTGCGATGAAATGGGCTGAGAGTGCAACGAGAGTTCTCTTTGCAGGTGATACCATAGTTTGAATCATTAAATAAAAAAACAGGAGGAAACTCTCTCAACTAGTGGAGAAGTGGAGAATGAAGAAGGTGTAGTTAAATATTCCAAGGAGTGGGGACTGGAGGGGAACGAATAATGAGGAGCACTTACCCTTAGCCTTCGGCATGAAGGATGTAACTTCTAACTGTGATAAGAACCGGTCTGGCATTGTGGTAAGGCAGCAATCTGATTAGCGAAACTCAAAGGCAAAGTTCAGGGAAGCACAGGAACCAACTTCGAAGGAGAGAACATGCTCAAAGACTCTGGAGATGGAAGTGGCGATGAGGTGGGACGATAGTTTGCAAGGTCAAAGGTGACCTATTTGTGTATGCGACTGCAAAATTGTGTGAGATATAAAAAAATAAACCCGAGGAGAGAGGACATTAGCTGATATTGCACAATGAAAGGTAATCAGCCCATCCATTCCAGTTGCCTTCCATTTGAGGCGTTGGTCAGCCCTGCAGTATTCCCTCTCCCTGGTCCATTTCTCCTCGCTTAAGTATTCTGGTTGGGTTTGTTCGCACTGAAAACCAAGCTTCCAATAATTGTATGCCTTGGAGGGAGCAGAGGGAAGAAAGTGAGAGGGAAGAAGGGAGTGAGAGCGAGAGAGAGAGAGATAAAGAGCGACTGCACTGACCATGAGGAAGGAGTGGACGAGAAACAGACGTAAATAAAGTGTGTCAAAGAAAATGTAATACTCAGGCAGATATGCTATTTTAGATCATTGCCGATTATCTTTCTGAGCAGGTGTAAGACAATGAGATTTGGACGAATGGAAGTGGAGGAGACACTGTGGGTGATTTTATTTCATATCCTGTATACTGAAGAAGAGCGATCACAATCCTAATATTCCCTTCTATCCCACCAATCGCAGCCAGCCTCCGCTCCCCTTTTCTGACCACTGCTTGCATTTGGCGAACCATTTCGATTGATTGTGTCAGTTAATTGATGGAGAATGGTGGGTAAATATACAAAAGATGAACTGATAACACTGGGAGTCATAACGGAAATTTTTGCAGATATTTTGTTTATTAATCCGATGTATATTTAATCTATACATAATTCTCATCACACTTTTTAAATGCCCTCTGAAATTGGCCCGAATCATCCCGAAATAATTGTGTTCACAAAACAATTTATATTTTGCAGCAAACTGAAAACGTTTCCAAATCTAAATTCTGAACACCTGAAATGTATGGATTTGTTCCTGCAATTTTATCAAATAAGAATGATATCCCAGCCTGCCTCTTTCTTTCTCTCCATTACAATAATCATTCTGAACCTAATTTGGCAGTTTTCACATTTCACCATCTGCGATTCAATTTAGTGAAAGGCCCCACTGCTCCTTAAGAAAACTGAGGCCATGTAATTTTCCATTTCTGCGCCCATCTATCGGCTCAAATGCGCTCTAATGCTTGAATCTGACAGTCACGTGTCTTGGTTGATGTAAGTTTCGTTCATTGGCTTCAGCTTTTTTGGAAACATCAACAAAAACAGTCGCAAAAAGCAATGCTTTTCTGTTTCACGCTTTATCTTTTACTCTGGTCATCTTTCTATATCTTCTGCACATGCTATCGACAACTATTTCAACTCATGTCTATGGAACTTCCATTGGCCAAACATTAAAACATCAAAGACACTATCAATACTAACCTGCTAAGTTCCTCAGAGACAGTATAGAATCCGATCTAGTTTCACCACTAACTCAGTGAAAATCCATTGGATGATTGTCAAAGCATTGGATTCCTCTGTAGGAGGGGCATTATCGTGTGTTATGTTTTTGTTAATTTAGAAATAATTGTGAAGGGATATTTCACCATATTTTTTATCTGTGTTCTGAATTTAGTCTGTGTCACGGCATAAATACATGTGTTTGTGCAGCAACCTAGGAGCTGCAGCATAAATCCGATGTGCAGTACATAATATGGGATGTAAACACGTATATGTCCTAAATAATAAATGCGATACCATATAAAATAAATCGTATATACTGCCCATAACAGGATAAAATTACCAGAAATAGAAAAGAGTAAAATTATCGATTTCCTTCTGCTCTCCATCTCTGGGTCTCGGGGGCCGTCCGTATGACTCTGATGGCAAAGTCTCCTTCTTGCTCTGCTGGCAGCTAAAATACATCTGATGGTTAACACATTGAGAAGTAGAATGAGAAAAAATGTCAACCCGGGCGTGAGAAGATAATGGATTACCTCGATTGTTGACCATATTATTGAATAGATGACATATCGATAGGCATGACAAAACCAGGGACTGTAATTGAATGCATATTCATCCAATAACATGAAGTACCAGAATATATTTTTCAAACAGCTCAGCACAGTGACTGTTCCCAGAATCACTGCAGCATTTCTCTCAGTGCAATAGGTGGTTTTCAGCTTGGGGCAGCAAATGGCAACATATCGATCAAAGGTGAATGTGACAGTGAACCAGACGGAACAATCAGTTGCTGCATAAAGCAACACGGCGTGGATGTTACACACGGGAATGGATGACAAGAAAAAGAACTCTCTCCAATACAGCATCGGTATATGCCTCCATATCAGATCCAGGATGACAACCAATAGATCGGCTGTTGCCATTGCGACAAGATAGCGAGAGACACTTTTGGAAAGGCCACATTTACCACGAGATAGAATCACAATTGTGATTAAGTTAACTGAGAGATTGGACAAAAACAGCAATAATACATATTAGTATATTTAAAAAACTGATACATTGATGAAGGTACAGTTGAATGTATTACTATCACACTCATGCAATTATTGAATTGAATCAGTGTCTTATCTTGGTAAACGTCCTATTGCTGAAAACGTGTGGATTTATCCAATGGGACATTTACCAACATAAGGCACGGATTCAATTCAAATCCAAATCATGCCAAAGTGTATAGGCTGCAGGAGGAAATTGACAAATATAGGTGCTTCTGCCAAGAATGAGGGTATGAAATTCCATTGTAGAGTTGCATTAGATAAATATTTAGAATATATACAGCGAAATAGTACTGCTGAGCTAACCTAACATTTCTCCATGCCTCCTCAATTGCATAGTTCGATGTTACAGCAAAGATTAAAGGCCATTTGAAAGAAACTTAATTTGAAGGATCTAAAACCTACCGCAGTGATCGTGTGGAAATGATTACGTTGGACTCGGGTATGCACAGTAAGAAGTCTCACAACACCAGATTAAAGTCCAACAGGTTTATTTCGAATCATGAGCATTCTAAGCGCTGCTCAATCATCAAGTGAGTGGCGGTAGATTCACAAACACTGCATATATAGGCAAAGACACAATTGCAAGATAATTATAACTGGGAATGCGAAGAATGGTTGGAATGCGAGTTTTTACAGGTAATAATCATCACAGTGAGAACACCACCTCCCAGGTACACGGTACACACTCATACAACGTAGCCAACATTGTCCACCTCATACGCTGCAGAAAAGGATCACCAGAAGCGTGGTACATCAGCGAAAACATGCAGATGAATGGAAGCCCCGCGACAATCGCCAGGCAGGAGTGTTCCCTTTCAGTCGGGGAACGCTTCAGTATTCAAGGACATTCGGCCTCTGGTCTTTGGGTAAACATCATCCAAAGCGGCTTTCAAGACACACAACAAAGCAGAATTGCCGAGCAGAAACTGATAGACAAGTTCTGCATGCATAGGCATGGCCTCAGCCGGGATCTTTGGTTCATGCAACACTGCATGTAACCCCATCATTCCGAGTTTGCAATATCCTACCAACTGTCCTGGCTTGAAGCAATTTACACCTTTTTAACTTATGATTCTCCCTCTCTCCATTCACACTGCTTGTACCTGGAAAGAACTGAATACATGTGAAGACTCACATTCCAGCAGTTCTTCACATTCCAATCTGCAATTATCTTGCAATTGTGTCTTTCCCTGCGTATGCCGTGTTTGTAAACCTATTTACACTCACCTGATGAACGAAACACGTTCCGAAAGCTCGTGATTCCACATCAACTTCCTGGACTTGAACATTGTGAGACTTCTTACTGTTCCCTCAGTGAAGCAGCTTAGGGGAAGCACATTCCAACTTATAGAAAACGTTTTGGATTAATATGAGGATGTTAGTATAGGTTCCTAATGTTCATGGTTACCAGCCATTTTCATTTTGTGTACAGTCAAATATTGTTCCAATTATTTTGGAAGCATCCCTTGCACAGTGCTGTATACACAATGTTATTGCACGAGGTATCTTTTAAATTTCTTTTTTTTCTTGTAATTGTTTTCATGGCATCCATGTATGCAATTTCTTATAAGTCTGAATAGTTAGTTTAACATTAGCTTCCATTTCCTGCGCTGCTGCAATATAAACAGTTATTTGGGAACTACATGCCAGTGAGCCTCACATCTGTGGTGGGTAAATTGTTGGAAGGTATTTTGAGAGAAAGGATCTACAGGCATTTAGAGATGCAAGGACTGATTAGCGACAGTCAGCATGGTTTTGTGAGTGGAAAATCATGTCTCACAAATGTAATTGAGTTTTTTGAAGGGGCAGCCTAGAAGATAGATGAGGGCAGTGCAGTTGATGTTGTCTACATGGACTTTAGCAAGGCATTTGAAAACGTACCGCATGGTACGTTGTTGCATGACGTTAAATTTTACGGGATCCAGGTATCATAAATGGATACAAAATTGGCTTCTTGAAAGAAGCCAGAGGGTGGTTGTAGAGAGTTGTTTTTCAAACCGGAGTCCTGTGACCAGTGGTGTGCCTCAGGGATCAGTGCTGGGCCCACTGTTATTTGTCATTTATATTAATGATTTAGATGAGAATATAGGAGGTATGGTTAGTAAGTTTGCGGATGACACCAAGATTGGTTGCATGGTGGACAGTGAAGAAAGTTGTCTCCAATTTCAACGGGATCTTGATCAATTGGGCCAGTGGGCTGACAAATGGCAGATGGAGTTTAATTGAGGCAAATGCGAGGTGATGCATTTTGGAAGATTGTACCAGGGCAGGACTTACTCAGCTAATGGTAGGGCGTTGGGGAGAGTTATAGAACATGAGATCTAGGGGTACATGTTCATAGCTCCTTGAAAGTGGAGTCACAGGTGGACAGAGTGGTGAAGAAGGCATTCGGCATGCTTGGTTTCATCGGTCAGAACATTGAATACAGGAGTTGGAACGTTTTGTTAAAGTTGTATAAAACATTGGTAAGGCCACACTTGGAATACTGTGTGCAATTCTGGACACCCTATTATAGAAAGGATATTATTAAACTAGAAAGAGCGCAGAAACGATTTACTAGGATGCTACCGGGACTTGATGGATTGAGTTATAAGGAGAGGCTGAATAGACTGGGACTTTTATCTCTGGAGCGTAGGAGGCTGAGGGGTGACCTTATAGAGGTCTATAAAATAATGAGGTGCATAGACAACTTAGATAGTCAATATCTTTTCCCAAAGGTAGTGGAGTCTAAAACTAGAGGGCAAATGTTTAAAGTGAGAGGGAGAGATACAAAAGTGTCCAGAGGGCCGGTTTTTTCACACAGAGGGTGGTGAGTGTCTGGAACAAGCTGCCAGAGGTAGTAGTAGAGGCGGGTACAATTTTATCTTTTAAAAAGCATTTAGATAGTTATATAGGTCCGATGGGTAGAGTGGGATATGGGCCAAATGGGGGCAATTGGGATTAGCTTGGGGGTTTTAAAAAATAAATAGCGGCTTGGACAAGTTGGGCTGAAGGGCCTGTTTCCATGCTGTAAACCTCTATGACTCTATGACCCTATGCTTCTAGAATTTTCTCTTGTTATTTCAGACCCACAGTATCGTGGAATTCGGTTGATCAATGATACTTTCATTGTGTAAATCATCCTCAGTTCCAACTGTTGATAATTATCCAATGACTCTTCGCCAATGGGTGAGTTGACACCGATCAGTCTACCAATCGATTGTCCATGACAGAGCTTTGCAAAGGGGAGATTGACCCTGAATCCCTTGCCCAATTATTATGAATTTCAACTCGTGTTCATTTGACGAAGCGACTCAGGTCAAAACTGTGAACAATAACCTATTACTAACTGTGTCAGTGGAGGAATCCCCATGAATTCCTGCTCCTAAACATTTCACGAAGACGAGGAAGAAGGGCGCAAATCTGCTCTTGATCATACCGAGTGACGCTTGATGAGCATGGAACGCTTGTTCTTCAAACTCACATTGCACTATTTCTCCCTGTTAGGACTGGGGAGTGAGGCCAGATTCCAGTTATTCTAATCACGTCGCCATCCACGGTTAGAATGGGGAAAAAGCATCTTTAGGCTTTGCGGACACACTGTCATGTTCAGAGGCTCGGACTGCGATTCAGATTCTTATCTTTGTGGGGTTACTGGGGTGTGGCCTGGGTGGGATCGCTGTCGCTGCAGGCTCCATGGGCCGAATGGCCTCCTTCTGCACTGTCGGGATTCAATGATTCTAAACGTTTGTAGCATTAGACTCCAACAAAATTATCCAGTGTTATTTTCCTCAAATCTTTCCAGAAACATCAAACGGTGGTGTACATCATCTCTGATGCATTGTTTGCAAGGTAAACCTTAAAATGTTTTCAGGCTATTAGCAAACTCAATAGCACTTATTCAATGTTTGAATATTTTTTCTGGTGGACTTTGAGGTTTTTTTTTTAAAAATAACCGGTTGGTCTTTTAATTCCACAATCATCCTCCTGTAACAGCACAGCTCCAATATCTACATCGTCAGCATCGATGGCGACTTTGAAGGGTTCCTAAATGTTTGGCGTGACTGAAACGTGTGTGGGAGTTAACATTGCTTTACATTTTCAAATGCCTCCTGGCATTGGTCTGTCCAACTCAATTTCATTTATTTTTTATAGCATATCCGTCAACGGTCTCACCACGCTACAAAGGTTTGGTTCAACTTTTCTGCAGAATCCTTTCAAAGCTAAAAATCGTGGCACTTCCTTCTTCGATGTTGGTCTTGGAAATACCCTTATGGCATTCATCTTCACGTTTCTCGATGACATCCGTCCGTATTCAAAGTTTTCCCCTAAGAATGTCAAAGGTAGTTGACAATAACCGCAAAGTACGTTGATCTTTGTGATATGAGAGTCTTGCCCTCCATTTCTCACCCAATCCTCCAGCCTTGGAATTGTGTATGAATCAGATTTGGTCAAAACGTTTGCATTCCGATAAGTTACGCAGAATTGTTGAGTACAATCAAATTTGGGAACCAACACAATGGGCTTTGACTCGGCTCTACAATTTCTTCTTCTCGCATCGCTTCCACTTCCTTCTAAACTTGTGCTGCTTTGAGCAGATTAAACCGATAGGGGTATTGTTTTATCGGAACAGCATTACCTATGTCAACGTCATGCACTGTGGCATTAGTCTTCCCCGTTCTATTTCGACATAGTTCTTCATAGCACTGCAACTAGTGGTTCAATTAAATTACCTGTTCCACGTGGAAATAGCTCACTACCCTATTCCATTCCTTGAGGAATTCTTCATTATTCAATTTATGCTGAGGCACATCAAAATTCAAATCGTCTGGATGTGATTTACTCTTATTGGCAGTAACTAATAACTGTTTCAGCAGTTCCCTTTCACTGTCATAGTTCAGTTTCAGTATGTTCACGTGACATACCCTGTCTTTTTTTTCCTATGTGGCATCTTTACCAGATAATCATCCTGACTTAACTTCTTGTCAACCTGATAAAGACAACTAAACCTCCTTTTGAAGGGTTCTCCTACCACTGTTAATAGCGCCAAAACTTTCTCACCACAGGCAAACGTACGACTTTTAGTTTTCGTATCTGCTTCTTGCTTCATTCGGTGTTGTGTCACCTTCAAAATCTGTCTACTTGATTCACCTACTTTGTTTAATCCTTTTCTCACCTCAGATACATAATCCAACTGTGTGATCCCTGACTTCTGACCTACCAACTTTTCCCTAATTAATTTTAAAGACCCTCTTAGTTCATGTCCAAATATCAATTGAAATGGAGTAAACTGAGTCGATTCATTTGGCGCATCTCTAACAGCAAATAATATAAATGTGATACATTTATTCCAGTCATTTGCATAATCCGGGTATTCAGCCTTTCAGCTGCTGTTTAGGGTCTGATGCTACCTTTCCAATGTTCCCTGCAATTCAGGATGTTACGCACTCGATGTAAAGTGTCTGATACCTATACTATCCATGGTTTACTGAAGTAATTTGGCAGTAAGTTTGGAACCTTGGTTTGACTTCATCGCACTGAGTAAACGGTAATGTGTAAAGAAAGCAAGCTTTCCTTGACATTCCGCAATGGAATTGCCTCTGGAAACCTAATCGACACACCCAATACGGTAAGGAAATAATGGTCCGCATTTTTCGATTTAGGGAGAGGATCTTCAAAAATATTGTAAGTCGTTTGAATGTTTCTTCAAATGTGGGAATTTGCAACAAAGGCGCTAGTTTTATCACTGCTTGTGGCTTTCCTACCATTTGACACATATAACAGATACGGTAAAATTCAACGACATCTTTATTTAATCCAGGCCAGAAAAAAATGCTTCTCTATCTTAGGCTGAGTGTTCCTCACTCCTAGATGCCGTCCTTCAGGTAACTCGTGTGCTACCCGCAATACTTTGTTTTTGCATGTTAAAGGCAACACAATCCAGAGAATTTCCGCCCATTTCTCAAATGTGCTAACCTGCCAAACTCTCCATTTCCAATTTAAGATTTTTTCCTTCAGGTAATAGCGTTCTGGAATGCACTCCGATTGCTTTTCCATGTAGGCTACATGATACAAATCCTTTATCGCCTCATCTTTTTGTTGCAACACCATTAATCTTTCAGATCTGAACACCTCTGCCTGATCCTCTACCTGCTTAGGTTTTTGCCGTTACCATCTTATCAAACAGAGTGTCAGCGAACTGGACCTCAACTTTTTCACCGTTTTCTTGTGTTCTGTCTTCCTGTTTTAATGTCTGGCAGTGGGATCTTGTCACCACACTGTCCGAAAGAAAATCCAAGATGTTTTTCTTTTAACTCCTCTGTTACCTGGTTTACTTTTCCACGACAATCACTCCCACTATATCGTTTCCAAGAACAAACTGTACTCCTGGAATAGCAGAGTTTTACATCATTTCCAATATCACTTTGCCAGCCTTGATTGGACTTTCTAGCCTTAAATTACACAGGGGTGCCGTAGTCCTCTCTCTATTTAATCCCCAGGTTATTATTCTCTGAGGCAATATTTCAGAAGGAGTGCAAATATTTTCATCTCTTACTATTAGAGACAGACTAGCTCCCGTATCTCTCAAGATAGATTTTAACTATTTGTCCTACTCCACCTGTTCTGTCTGCGTAAATCCTACGGACAAAGCTGAAGTCTGATCAAGAAAATAGAATCACATGGGAACCAGGGTGGGCTGGCTCGATGAATACCGAAGTGGGTTGGCCACAGAAGACAGAGAGTAGCGATTGAAGTGTGCTTTTTCAGAATGGAGATCTGTAGCTACTGGTATTGCGCAGGGACCAGGGCCTCTGTTCCTTTAATATGGCGGAATTCTTTGAGGTGGTGAAAGAGAAACTGAAAGGTGGTGAAAGTAGACAATGATAATGCAGTAGATATGATTTATCTGGATTTCCAAGATGGTGTTTTTGGATTTCCAGAAGGCGTTCGATAAGGTGTCTCATAAAAGGTTGCTGCGGAAGATTAAGGTACACGGACTTGGGAGTAAAGTGTTAGCGTGGATTGAGGATTGGCTATCTAACAGAAAGCAGAGAGTTGGAATAAATGGGTGCTTTTCTGGTTGGCAGTTGGTGACTAGCGGTGTGGTGCAGGGATCGGTGCTGGGGCCTCAACTGTTTACCATATACATAGATGATATGGAGGAGGGGACCGAGTGTAGGGTAACAAAGTTTGCGGATGACACAAAGATGAGTGGAAAAGCGAATTGCGTGGAGGATGTTGGAAGTCTGCAGAGAGATTTGGATAGGCTAAGTGAGTGGGCGAGGATCTGGCAGATGGAGCATAACATTGACAAGTGTGAGGTTATCCACTTTGGAAGGAATAATAGTATGATCTGCAGGAAAACGTGGGTGGTCTGATTGGTACGTTTTTGAATGAAACGAAGATTGGTGGAGTTGCTGATATTTCTGGGGATTGTCAAAGGATACAACGGGATACAGATAGACTGGAGACTTGGGCACAGAAATTGCAGATGGAGTTTAATCCGGAGAAATGCGAAGTGTGCATTTTGGAGGTTCAAATTGAGGTGTGAATTATGCGATAAATGCCAGAACTGTCAGATCATAAGCACACAGAAGGATGTGGGCGTGCAGGTCCACAGTTCCCGAAAAGTTGAAACACAAATAGTCAAGTTGATTGAGAGGGTATGTGGCCTGCTTGCCTTCATCAGCCTGGACATTGAGTGCAAGTGTTGGGATATCATTTTACAGCTGGATTAAACCTTGGCTAGACCGCAGTTGCATTACTGCCTGCAGTTCCAGTCACCACACTGCCAGAAGAACGTTAAACATTTGGAGAGAGTGACACGAATGTTCCCCAGGATGTTGCCGGGTTTCGGAGAGAGGTTGAATAAACAACAAATGCTTTGACTGGAAAGATGGAGGCTGAGGGGAGCCCCGATGGAAGTCATAGACCGTTATGATAATCAGTGACGTATTCGCAGGGTGGAGGTGTCAATTACAACGGGGGACAGGTTCAAAGTGATAGGGAAATTGTGCGGGCAAGTTTTTCATGCAGAGTGTGGTGGGTGCCTGGAACGCGCTGCCAGAGGAGGCGGTGGAAGCCGGCATGTTATCAACATTTAAGAGGCATCTGGATGGGTACATCGATAGGAACGGAATAAAGGGAAGGATCAAAAATAAATCTTCTTTGAGTTTGCGTTTAGCTTCACTGGAACATTGCAGTAGGCCAAGGACAGACACGTGGGCATGGGAAAAGGATTGTGTCTTAAACTGGCAAACAACTGGAAGTTCAGGGTCCTGATTGTCTTACAGATGCTGCCAGACCTGCTGTGATTTTCCACCATTTTCTCTTTGGATGAAGGGATACGGATCAAGTAAGGGCAAAAGGTTACTTTTAGTTTAGTTGGGGCATCATGGTCGGCACAGGGCCGAAGGGCCTCTTCCTTTGGTGTACTTTTTTTTGTTCTTTGTTCGCATCTTGGGCAGTATTGCATTGGCTTTGTACTTGCTGGAAACCCTGCCTATCTCGGCCGCCTACATTCAGTTGTGGACAGATGGAGATGTATGCCTATCGAAGGTCAAGAAAATAATGCTGACAGGGTGGCACGAAGAAAAGGCAGCGCAAATGCAACCATATTTGCAATGCAGCGAGGAGAGAACCTGTGAAGTTGGGGTGCTATTGAGTGGGGGCCGTCTCATAGTACAATTGTGGTGGCATTTAAAAAACGAATAGGTCAAAAAGTTGTGTATTTCTGTTTGGTGCAAGACTGGTAAGGCAATTGTGGCCAACTATGGCATACAAGGGGAATTATGATAGTATCACATTCAAGGAAGAAACATTCGCATTGGAAAGAAAAAGAAATAGGCCTGAGGATTTGGAGCAGTGCAAAATTCAGCAAAGTAGGACCAAGGGATTGATTAAGAAGGGAAAATAGAGTATGAAAATTAACTGGCGAGGAAAATCAAAACTGACTGTAAAAGTTCCTATGTATGTAAAACGGAAAAGATTTACAAAAAAACAATGTAGACCCCTTACATTCCGAAATGGGAAAACTCATAACCGGGAATAAAGAACTGGCTGAGGAATTAAATTTGTACTTTGCTTTAGTCTTCACAAAGGAAAACATGAATAACATAGCAGAAGTGTTGAGCGAAACATGTTTCAGTCAGGTCGTGAAGGAAATGAACATGAGTAGAGAAATGGTTTTGGGGAAATTGATGGGATTTAAGTTGGATAAATCTCCAGATGCTGAGTACTTAAGGATGTTTCTCTGGAAATTATTGTTCCGTTGGAGTTTATTTTCCGAGATTCTTTGTGCTCTTGAATGGTTCCTACAGACTGGAGGTTAGCTAATATAAGCCCACTATTCAGAAAGAGAGGTAGAGAGAAAACAGAAGACTACAGACCAGTGAGCCGAACGTCGGACTGGGAAATATGCTGGAGTTTGTCATTATTGATTTCATAACTCCATTTAGTGCATTCAGAGAAAGTCAGCATGGATTTACCAAAGGAAAATCATGCTTGAGGCATCTATTGTTTTTTTTAAAGGATGTTACCAGTAGAGATGACCGAGAAGAACCAGGGGATGTGTTTTTTTAGACTTTCAGAAGGCTAATGATAAGGTCTCACATAGCAGACTACTATGTAAAGTGAAAGCACATGGTAATGGAGGCAAGCCCCTGAGATATAGTATCATGTGGACGACCTTATCTTGGCATGGAGATTGTGCAGTGGACCAGACCAGGTAACAGGGAGATTTGTGGAGATGACACAGCTGTCCTCACTGTGCCGTCGACTGAACAGGCATGTTGATTCCTTACACAAGAGAGTGGAACGAAGCCCCTGGCGACAAACAAATAGCTCCCAGGTTCAGTTTGTAGGTATCAGCAACTGCAACGGATATTCTGCAGCCTGTAATGGGGCCAGACCTGGTTTTGGTGGCTGAGGTAGAGAATGGTGCGGGCAAGAGCCTTTCTTAGCACATCACTTCCATCAGTGCATCCTGTGCCGTTGGCTCTTGTTGGAAGAAACCCCGACACAGTTCTGACATGCAACAAATGCCCAGAAGTCTCTGAACTGGCTGATGTTATGAACTTTCTTTCCGTGCTGACCCTCCTGCAATGTTGTTGTTCAACTGCCTATGCATTAGGTGTTTTACTTTGCGTTTTACCATAGATAGTCGAAGGGATTAGGCAGAATGGAGTGTGGTAGTGTTAACCGTTTAAGGGGCGATGCTTCGTGGGCCTCTTGAATGGTCTGGAATCAATGGTGCGAGTGCATGAACGTTGCAGTATCAAGAGCGAGGACGCACATCCTCAGTGCTGCAAGGCCTGTTAGGAGCAGACCTATGAAGATGTGCTGTTGAACACGTGGTTGCATACATTTTTTTCTCAAACAATAGATCATTTAGTTTGTTATTTGCGACATTGTGTTGTTTCCAATTATTATAGTAATTAATAACCGTGAAGATTCTTGCCAGTGAAATAAAAAAACAGATATTCTCTTCAATGATTGTTTTTATTACTGCTGCCAAAACATGTTTTCATTAGTCCATTTGTGTCCAATGTAACATATGGCTGTTTATCTTAAACCGTTTGGAAATAAAGGCTGGCAGAATTTCATCTGTTTTACCTTCTGCCCCCTTTGTCCCAGCTCATTGTATAATACGGAGGCATTGCTTTTTCCAAAAACAGTTTGCGTCAATAAAACAATCTTGGCCCTCCCTTTGTATCCGTGATTATGCTAAATGCCACGATCTTTACATCTGGAGTTTTTTTTCATACAGTAA
Organism: Mustelus asterias; assembly: GCF_964213995.1. Taxonomy (NCBI): domain Eukaryota; kingdom Metazoa; phylum Chordata; class Chondrichthyes; order Carcharhiniformes; family Triakidae; genus Mustelus; species Mustelus asterias. The sequence continues at coordinate 90,551 of NW_027590620.1, forward strand.
ATTGGTTTCTGCTGCACCAGACTGCCCGGTTTATCCATTATTGTACAATATCTGACATTTGTTAATCCAGCAGTCATTCAGAACTTGCTGCATCCAGTCAAAACTAAAAGATTGTGGACAGAATGATAGCCATCCCTTCCGCAACAGCGAATCCGCCCCCCGCCGCCACCTACCCGCACCCACCACACCCCCCGCCCCCGCCCCCCGCCACCCAACTGCCACCCCTTACAACTTGTTGTCGTTTGAAAAGTCTGGCTTTTTAATGTATTTATACTTTCATCTGTTGCACTGTTCTAACAAAGTCATTTTACTCGTTAGTCATACATTTTACCTCAACCAATGGCTCTTTCAATTGACCCCTTATCAACCTCTCCACACCTGTCACATAACTTCCATGTTAATAAGATTAAAGGTGGCATTTAGCTTCCATTTTACAATTACATTTTACCTACCCTGCAATTATTCTCTTCATTGCTCTTTGTTTAACATTCAGCATCGTGTTGCGTTGTGTGAACTAACTGACACATGACCCGTGAACTCTTTCTTTGATATTTACTGTTCGCTAACTCTTTTCACAACAAGGGAACGCCTGCTGCTGCGAGCGCCACCTATTCCTTCCTCCTCGTCTGTGGCCGAATAAGATCGAGATGCCTCAATGGAGATGCTTCTTAGAAAGGACAGTTGGAAATGGAAGAATGCTCTTTCTTCGACCAACTTAGATATTCAATCAGTCATGCCAGATCACCCTGTAATTCGATCATTTTTCACAAAGAAAACGCGATCATAGTACGCTGAATATTGAGGCATAAACGAAGCTTACACTTCAGACCATTAAGATTGAGTTTCATCAAACAACGTGAAAAAGAACATTCGTGTCATTTGAGAAATACTGGAAAGTGAACGTTAAACCTGCATTTGGATTCTGAGCCAGAGCAAATCAGATTCGATACAAGGCAAAATTGTCAATTATATGCCATTAATAATAGTTTGAGAAAGATATACGTAGTGCAGATAGATAGACAGACAGGCGGACGGACAGACAGACAGTCTGACGGAAGGACAGACGGGCAGACGGACCAACAGAGGGATAGATAGATAGATAGATAGATAGATAGATAGATAGATAGATAGATAGATAGATAGATAGACAGACAGACAGACAGACAGACAGACAGACAGACAGACAGACAGACAGAAAGACAGACAGACAGATAGATAGATAGATAGATAGATAGATAGATAGATAGATAGATAGATAGATAGATAGATAGATAGATAGATAGATAGATAGATAGATAGATAGATAGATAGATAGATAGATAGATAGATAGATAGATAGATAGATAGATAGATAGATAGATAGATAGATAGATAGATAGATAGATAGATAGATAGATAGGCAGGTAGGCAGATAGACAGATAGATAGGCAGGTAGGCAGATAGACAGAGAGACAGGCAGACAGAAATGCCGTTAGGTAGACTGTCACATAAAATATTTAAGAAATATGCATATGGTGCTTATAACTGCATTTTAATGTCCCAAAGAAAGAACATAATCAATACAGATAAATTTATTTTATTTGACACAGCGGCAGAGAAAAAATGATTAGTGACAAATTGTGTTCTCAATGAGCTCGGCATAGAGCCAAATGTTAAATGTGCAGTGGATGTAGGAAGGGGGAGCGCTTTGGAGGACATAGCGCCAAGGCAGCTGATCGTGCATCTGCAAATGGTGGAGCAATTAAAATCCCGGATGCACATGAGGTCACTGTTGCAGCACAATAAATGTCTTAACTGCACTATTATTGTTGGTTGTTCCACAGATGAACAGGAGCCGTGCCTGTGGGATTGGGGAGCAATAATGGGGATGTTAAAATTCCTGTCATGCAGGGTATGTGTGTCACCATGAAAAACAGTGATGGGTGAACGGAATGTGGAGCAACTGACAATACTGTTTTTAGAAGAACACAAAAACTGTTCTTCAGGAGGATTCAATTCAGTCAGTAGAGCATAGGGATGTCCTCACTGGTAACAGAAATATGGATGGACCTTTTGGCAGATGTCGGTTGCTGCTGGGTTGCGAAAGTGTGTTCCTGCCAAGGATGTTGTTCGAGGTTTTTGCATAATGGAATTGGTATTAGTGGCTCAGCAAAGGGTAAAGTACAATTCTGATGTTGTGGGGCATCAGTTTCATCCTTAATCTATGACTATGGACATCGATGTCGCCACTGGCTAAGGATTCAAGCGGTTCCAAATATTAACTTTCAGTTTTGTGATCCTTCCCCATACTTAATCAATAGCAGGAGTCGCCCGATTATGCACCCCAGTCAGAAACATCACAGAAGTTGGATCATGTTGTGATGATTCGTGTACTTTCAGCAGCCTTGGGCAATCGGAGCTTTTGGAAGGCAGAAACTTTCAGTTGTGCACAAGAGATAATTTGGCAAGTCTGAATGTACGTTAATTAAAGATGATTTAAACATTTCAACATTTCACACAGAGTAAAACCATTTAGCTGAATGCATGTAACAGCTTGATGTTCATGATGTACATATCAACAGTTGTAATGGAGCAAAACACGATTCAAAATGTTATTAATTGAACGAGGAAACTCACCAGGTACAGCAACAGCAGCGAGAACTGGATAGTAGATTTTTTGTATATTCCGAATAGAAAAAATTATTCTTGCCACTGATTGATGATCTATTGCCATTATTGTAGTCTCTGTCGCACTCTCTGCTCATCAAGTTAGTCCGGTTCATGTATGAAAGTTCTCGTTGACTCTATGGAACATCACAGTGAGCTGATTCCTTTAATATACGTTGTGAGATGTCTCTGTAGACACATCTTGTCTCAATGGATACACTGATTAATTACAGCCACTGAGCAAACAGGCGGTGTTAACTCATTTTTCAAACAAGACTTCTGACATTCGAGATCAAAATTTCACGCAAATTAAATAGGCGTGAATGAAGATAACAGATCTCTGAATATTATCGACAAAGATCCCAGCAAGCATAAATAAAATGTTAAGAGTGGTGTGACGTACTGACCAGATATTTTCGTACAATTTCACGAAGACACGGTTCTGCCCGCCAGAGTCAGAAAATACATTTTTATGTCCTAAAAATCAAAATAAATGAGAAGTTTTGGACAGTTCATACTCAGAGCGACACCTGAGTAAGATTCACAGTTCCGTTCTGCACACGCAGAAACGTCACACTGCCCGAATAGATTGAATGTCAATATATTTTTCGCATGAAAAGTGAAAGAGTGGTACAGATGTCACTGACATTGCAGCCCTGGATCCACATGTTCGCTCTTCACATTTCCGTCCTCGGATTGACTGCATGGAAGAATCATAGAGTGTTTATGTAATAATGGGTAGTGCCACCGAATGGAATTGTTGTTGCAGAGACTCAAAGTTGGTGGTTGGTAACTGACAAAGCATTCATGGATGGAGACACAAAGAGAATCTTTGCTTTTAGAAACAACCCACAAGCCATAAATGTCATATTTTCCATTAGCCAGGGCACGGGTTAGGGACAAGCTACTATGTGGTGATTGGATGTTGCCATTTAGAAGCATAGAAGTGAAATTATTTTCCGGGATGACATATTTAAAGAAGCTACTTTCACTATCAATGAAAAATAAATTACCTGTGCAGAACACCGCAAACATGCAGTCAGTGAACAGGGAGTAAATAATCCCCATAAAGGGAATGTCTGTTTGGTGGTAAAGTCACTAAAACCAGGAACTGTTTCTTGTTGCTTGCTGGTTTTGCAGTTCTTTGCAGATAGTTCTTCAAGGATCCAGTAAGATAACTGCGTCTTTGAGCATTTCCCGGCAGCACAATGCTGATAAAGTGATTCTCGTGAACACAAGGGCTACAAATTTCGTCAAACACTCAAACTAAATATAATGAAACGTTCCAAGCGAGATCCAGCCAGGAGAAGACACAATCCATCCCTGGCCTTCACAGTGGCAGTTGCAATATCTAAGTGACACGATTGCCTTTCAGAAATGCAAATACGTCAGTGAATATGCATCAGAGAAGAATGCACATTTAACGTTTTTCACTGGTTCAAACAATTGACGAGTCAAATGTTGGAGTGGGGGTCAGTTTCTTATTCAAACCCACATTCTGACTGGAGAGCCTAATTAATATTCCCACAAGGGAAAGTTGCAAATTTAGTTCATTTCTGGCAGGCAAAATACAATATTTTTCCATGCAGTGATAGAGAAGGAGAATCGGTGAATAAAAAAAAGACATTTTTCAACACGAAGTTCTCAGAACTCAAAGTTCCATCCTTTGTTCGAGTAAAAAGATGCAAACAAATAGTTAAACGGTGGAGGCAGTGGCTAGTAGTGTTGCCACTAGAATAGTCATCCAGAGACCCAGGCTATCTTAGAAGAAATCTTAAAAACCCTACAGCACAGAAAGAGGCCATTCGGCCCAGCGAGTCTGCACCGACCACAATCCCACCCAGACCCTATCCCCATATCCCTACATATTTTACCCACTAATACCTCTAACCTACGCATCCCAGGACACTGAGGGCAATTTTAGCATAGCCAATCAACCTGATCCGCACATCTTTGGACTGTGGGAGGAAACCGGAACACCTGGAGGAAACCCACACAGACACGAGGAGAATGTGCAAACTCAACACAGACAGTGACCCAAGGGGGCGGGAATCGAACGAAGGTCCCTGGAGCTGTAAAGCAGCAGTGCAACTGTGCTACCGTGCCACCGTGGGAGGCCCTGGGACAGTAATGCTCTGGGAACCGGTGCTCCAATCCAATCATGGTAAATGATGACATTTGAATTCAATAATAATCTGGAATTAAAAATCAAATTCGCACCATGAAAGCAATGTGTTTCAACAATACCCTTTTGGTAAGTAAGGAAACATGCTGTCCTTACCAAGTCTGCAGCAATCTTGTTGACCTTTAAATGTTGTCATGGATGCCAACATTCCATGAAGGAATAACGAAACAAATAGCATATGGCGAACTTACTAAATCTAGTTTCCATCTTCCTATATGAATGGTTCCAGTAATCAAGAAAAATACACGCCCACAACTCTGAATTAGTGCAGCATTTGTGTCCAAATTTTCCTTACAAACTACTTATCTATTTACAATGTGCGTTTTCTGAAAAGTTGCATATAACACACACCGTTCCGTGTTTCCAATTGTTTGCTACATCACCAGTGAACAAAGGCAAAAGAAAGAAATCCGGCACGGGGGTGATTCAAAGTTGCTTCAATTTACCTCCGAACTCGTTTTTCCACATGTTGGGACGTGTACCACTAGAATGACCTTTATTAAATAGTTCTCACCCTTTTTGGTGCCTGGAATGGACTGAATCTGGTATGGATCAAATTGTGGAGCAACAGCAATCTCTGAGTGATTTGTTGTGCAGTTGTATTTATCTCATTGTGTGTCTCAATATGTGTCCAAATTAATCATGCCCCAGTAAAGTTAAAAATGGCAAAGGTTACGCCAACACGAACAATGGGCAAAAGAGACCCATCACCTGCAGCAAGTGTTATGCCTGTTGATCTTACCAATTGTTGAAATTATATATTGGTTTATCACGTTGAAAACGTGTTAAAATAATACCACTGAAAAAATTAAAAATATTTTACTGGCCCCGTAATTAAAATTAAAGTAAACATTCAGAACAAAGGAACATTGAAGCTGAAGCAAGGAATTCGGCAGTCGAGATTTAGCTCCAACTCAAGGAGATCGTGGCAGATCATGCAGTACATCTTCGACATTTCCCCACTCATTCCATATTCAGTGATGTCCATTTGATTTAGATTTCTAAAATTTTTATGATTTGAGTGGTACATTTGAATGACGCACCACTATCTCAGCGAAAAAGAAACATTGTCTGTACCACATTCCTAAATGGCCTGACCCTTATTCTGAGACTCTGATAGATTATTTTGGACTCATGGACAAGGGGACGCTCTGTATGCATCCAGCATACAAAGCAAAAATGTAGTAAGTTTCAATATAACCACTTCACATTGTTTAGAAATCGAAAGAGTGTTGTCCGATTTTCCTGGACCAGACCACGAACCGGTTACAGAAGATTTCGAATTCGTGGCAGGTCAACAGGTGTAAGATCCATTTTGCACAGAAACTGTACCCCCCTCTCCCCCCCCCACCGCCCCCCCCCCAACCCCCACCACCATGTTTACTTGTAAGACCCATGATTGGTTCAATGTAGCTTGCTTTTCCAGTTAATACTATGAACATGACACCCATCTAATGAATTGCATTCTTCACCAGGAATAATAGCACCCAGACAACATGAAATATGAATCACAAAACGCACCTTTGTTACACGTGGTTTCCGAAATAAATTGTAAAATAAATGTTCAGTGGGTTTGTGGGTTTAAGATTAATTTTCGTTCCGTGTAAGTATTGCAAATTATTATTTTGAATCTGGTGGATACAATTATCCTTTGATGGTGAGGAGTGTTTCAGAAAAAAATCATTATTTCTTTGAAATTAAGAATGTTATCAAGCTTATTACTATCTATAATGAGAACCTGAAAGACTGGGGAAAGAACAGCATCTGCGGCAACATCTGTGAGAAGAGATACATGGTTAAAGTTTCGAGATAATTTTCCTCTTCTTCAAAGCTGAGGAGAGGGGGGGACTGCGATCGGTTGCATGCAATTGAACAATGTTGCGTTTTCTGGAGGTCCACGCTGATATGTTGCATACTCTTGAAATGTGATGTGCTGTATGCAACTGAAATGTGATGTGTTGAATGCAGGTGGATTGTGATGGGTTGTATGCGTTTGAACTTTGAGATTAGATCAAAAAAGGTTGAGTACTTGATTCGACTGCACCCCACGTTCACCTGAGCTGAACTTTCAGATCTGAATCTCGCAATGAAAATATCTGCCTCGCGAGATCACTTGAAATGTTCACTGGGTGAATATTTTCACTGTACTCCATTGATGCTGCCCGGATACAGCGTAAAGTAAAACACAGAAACAACAATATGCCTGTTGTGACAACGACAGTACTCATCAATAAGTCTAAGCGTGCGGTTTGTGGATTACCAGATGCCGTTTCGAGTGAGTGGAGACTCGCCCAATGAGGAACAGCCAGCCGGGGATTTTTAGCCTGTAGCTGTGTCCAGATCGGATTTGTAGGTCACGAGTTGAGGATTACATGGCTGTCAACTGTGGGAGTGGTCTTTTCCTTTGGGGCACAATAAAAGGTGTTGGGGACGGCATTTGGCTGAAGTATTACATTGGTATCGAGGAGAAAACAATGCATTTTCCTCCAGCATTCCTTGCAGACAAACTCCAAACATCCAGAATTTATCTGATCAGAAAAAATAATTATGCATGTTTTCGGGAAACTTGAACCCTATCACACCATTGGGGGAAGACTGGTTCCAACACACTGCATGCATTATTTCGTCCGTGCTAACAACATTGAAGGAGACAAAAAAAGAAAACGTGACATTGCTAACAGCATGCCGGGCCCCGACTTTCAGTTTAGTAATATGCCGAACCTCTCCTGATGCCCCAAATCAAAAAAAATAATGAGCTGGTAGGACTGATGAAAATCCACAACAACCTGAACTCCCCTGCAATATTCCAGAGATATTGCTTCAATATTGCTTGGGGATCCCCTGTGGAATCTGCCACTGAGTTCTTGGCCAGGTGGCAGAAACTTGTTGAACACTGCGGAATTGGATAATCTCTGAATGAAATGTTGTGGGACAGATTTGTATTTGACATAAAAGACCTAACCACTCAAAGGTCGCTCTTGGCAGAATCCAATGTGGACTTTATAAAGTCCATTGAGGTAGCCTTGTCAATTGAACATGCCACACAAGGGGATCAGTAGTTACATGGGGCATCAGCCAGCTATATCTTTCAGCCGGGGGTAGGCATCACATGCAAACAGTGCTCAATGCAGAGCGCTTGTGTCAATCAGGGATGAAAAATACCCATTCATTATCGGAATCTAAAGGCATCATTAGGTAGTCAATGCCAGCACGAAGAGTATTAAAGAACATGCTCCAAAGAGCTGCACTTGATTGCTGAATCACTGCTGCAAGCGTTGTCGAAGTGCAAAACCACGGTGATGTTTCAGAAATGGGAAATAAAAATGTGCTGCCTAAGAAGAAAGCCAAAGCTATTATCTGTACTTAACTTACAGGTATCCCCTTTTACAGAGACAGGGACACGACAACTAAATCGTATTATAACAACTGGGAATGGTTGAGTTACGTAAATGGCCATCTCTTGAAGATGAAGGTGGATACTGGCGTCGCAGTCTCCATTATCAGAGAACAGACCTGTAAGCACTTCCAATCGGGGATCCAATACCTGAGTTTGGAAGTTTTGAAGGACCAGCTAAACACCTTCACGCGGGAAGATTTACAAATAAAAGGCACCACAGTGGCCGCAGTGACATCCAGACAGCAATCAGATCGTCTGCCATTCATTGTTGTCCGGGGGAATGGACAAAGCCTGCCTGAGCAACAATTGGGTCCTGCAGATTACAGTTGTCTAACCTGCTGAAGATCCGCAGGCGAGGCATGTGGGGACTGTACGATGATATCAGGAGATACCCTGGAGCTTTTCAGGAGGGCCTGGGGAAAATAGAAAGAGTCAGGGCCAAGATCTACGTTGACACTAATACTCCATCTGGGGTATTTCAGACCTAAACCAATCCCAAAATCCAGGCGAGAGAACGTGGAAACTGAACTAACGCGCCTTGAAGTCTTGGGTATAATAAGACCTGTGCAAATTGCAGAATGGGCTTTGCCCACCCTACTCCTCTTCAGTTCGTCTTAATTAAATAACTGTCAATCGGGTATCCAAGCTCGTTATTGTACTGCATGCCCAGGATTGAAGAATTGTACGCCACGTTAACGGGTGGCAAGCTGTCCTGCAATTTGGACATGAACCACGCCTATCCTCAACTTGAATTGGACGAGTTACCCGGAAATATCTGTGACTATCAAAACACAAAAAGGACTGAACGAATAAACCCGTATACCCATCGGGATCTCAACAGTGTGTGCGTGGGTCCCATCAGCGTGTGTCATCTTCCGAAGAATAATAGTGAACACCCTTCATGGGCGAGACAAAGCAGCAGTTTCCTTAGATGATTTTTTGGTCACGGGGGATTTAGAAGAGGAACAACTGCCGAACCTCGAAGAAGTATTGCAGGATTTCCAGAGCGGGAGTACGCTCGATGGGGAAGAAATGCGTTTTCCAAACAGCTGAAGTAACCTATTTAGGCAGCCAAGTAGATGGAAGGTGGTTACATCCAGTGGAGGATAAATTAAAAGCCATCAAGGAAACATCAACCCAACTAACACCACGGAATTCAATACTTTTTGCAGGAAGTAAATTATTACAGAAAATATATCCTGAATTTGGCTTCGATGCTGCCAACTTGCATACCTTATTCCGAATATATCACAGATGGTCCTTGGAATCTCCGCAGGCAGTGGCTTCGTCTATAGTTAAACGCCAGTTACTGTCATTAACATACTGGCCCTTTTCGACCCGAAAATTTTGATTCTTATTTTATCTTGATGACCTCTCCCCATACAGAGTTGGTGCAGTGATGTCAATTGCTGAAAAGACAGATGGAGTAGCCCATCGTGTGTGGCTCCTGGACCTGTTGGATGCAGAATGATGATATCCTCAAATTGGGAAGGAAAAGCTGGTGGTCGCTTTTGGTATGAACAAGTGCCACCAATGCGTCTTTGGTGATTATTGTATAGTCCTCGACCATAACGCCTTACTGGACCTCTTCAAGTTGTATCGCACCGCACCGTGAACTACAACATGTGTGGCTCCAGCATCGCTATTAATGGAATGTCGGTTCGTATTCACAAACGTGGTGGATAGAGTGGTGTCCCAGAAGGAAAACTGAAAAAGAAACTTTGATTCGACAAGGTCCAAAATAACTTACGCAACGGTTGACCTGATTCATTTAAGGAACTTTCAGCATGGTCCCAAATGGATCCCTACAATCGTTTGGGTGAAATAACGATCAGTATCCTAAAACGTCAAAGTTCAGAATACCAACCGGAAGAAGCACAGAGGCCACCTCATGGTCAGGTTCTCCGTGCGCGAGGCATCCCACCACTGGCCATGGAGATAGGCCTTGCCAATGGCTGTCCACAGCTTAAAGGTGATTCCGAGTTCCCACTCTGGATGGTGATGACATGGACTCTGAAATGAGCGCTTAAGAAGTGGGCCTCCAGGCTGAAGTGGAACCTGAGCAGGATGTTATCGAGACCTCAACGACCACAGCAGATCATCAATATATATTTCTGTGCGCTTCCTTGAGTCCGAGCTTCCTTATTGAGAGAACTGAGGCTCGCAAAGTGGGGTGCATCCAGCGGGTTTTTGAAACATGTAACTTGACCAGGAGCAGGCTTGTAGATGCCGAGGTGAAAGCTGTCTGACAATAAGCTGCAGGAGGAACAATTAACTTTGATGCACAAAAAAAAAGTTGGTGACGCTGAACTGGCGTTTGGCTGAATTACGACAGTAGCATTCCAATATGTCCTTTTAAGTCTCTTTATGGCCTTGTTCCACCGAGCACTTCACTTCATTATGCTTGCCTTCCCTATTCCTGCATGCTAGCTTTCTATAATTTATGTACCAATATTCTGAATCTCTCCCTGCTGCAGGTATCTGCAGTCTTTCCTCGTTTGATTAATATTCAGTTACTATAATCTTTCTAACAAAGTGTATAACAGTACATTTTCCTACATTACAGTACAACCTCCTGGGTTTTAACCATTCACTTACCCTGTCTATATGCCTTTGTAAACTCTTTGCGGAACCCTCACTGCAAGGTATCCTCACCACTTGAATAGATATATAATTGGGAAGTGCTAATGATCAGATAGGGGTTACAATGTGTATGTAAGCCTATTTATAGTTAACAAATCAAAGTTAACTCTTTTCTCTTTTTTTAAAGAGCTTGAGAAAGGGTATTACAGAGATTTGTACCTGGGATGGATGCTAGTTGATGGAGAAATGGCAGTGGAGGTGTGGGGCTGGCCATGGAGCTATTTGCAGAGGTGGGGAAAGGGGACAATGAAGCTATTGAATTGTCTATGACATAAATAAAAATGTATCAGAATCGCAGATTTGATACTGGAAAGGAAAGACAATAAAGATGTGATGGTCTGAGGAGGTGTGAGAACACACTCTACACACGCGTATGTGATATTTCGTCGAAAGCCTTCTGAAAGTCCAAATAAACAAAAACCACTGGCTTCTCTCATCATCTCCACGTTCTCGAACTCTATCTCTACTCATACTGATCTCCTTCAATTGCTCCCTTTCACTAAACCGTCTGCTCCAAACGTTTCTGAGTCTCTATTTGTGCCCTCCTTTGTGAAGACAGAACAAAAGTATGGATTCAATTTGTCGTCCATTACTTTGTTTCTCATTATAAATTCCCCTGATTCTATCTGTAAGGGACCTACAATTGTCTTCCCCCAAATTGTTCTCCTCATAAACTTGTATAAATATATACAGTTTATTAAAACGTTACCGGACAAGCTCACACTCGTACTCTATTTTATAGTTTTTAACCAGTCCTTTCGTCGGTATTTGTTGAATTGTATCTGTTCACAATACGCAGGGTCTGCTGTTTTTCTTACCAACATGTATGCCTCTCCCAGTTTCCCTTGGAAGCCATCGTTTGGCCATCTTTCCAGTTTTCTTCTTCGCCAGAGAGTAATAAGCAATTGTTGCAGTTGACAAGTGTTCTCCTTGAATGTTTGCCATTGCCTATCACCGTCACCGGTATAAGTCAGACTTCCTAATCTATCATTGCCAACTCGTGCCTCAAATCATTGCAGTTCATTTTTAAAACGTATGATTTAGGGCCATATTCTCAGCATCAACTAGGTCACTCTTGATCTTATTGAAAATATCTGTCATGTTGTGGTCGCTTATCACCAACTGTTCTCTCACAACTAGGTTACCAACTGTTCCTTTATAATTCTACAATGCACAGTCTTGGATGGTCTGTTCTTTAGTTGGTTCCTCAACATATTGGTCCAGAAAGCATCCCGTATACACTCCATGTATGCCTCTTGTACGGTATTGTGACAAATTTGATTAGCCCAATCTATATGCAGATTAAAATGAATCATAATAACAAATGTTCCGTTTGCGGATATATCTGTCATTGCCCGTTTAATGTCAGTCCCAACATCACCACAACATTTTGGGGCTAATATACAATACTTTCTAAGCTTCTTCGCCCACTTATTGTTTCTTAGCTCTATCCATATAACTTTCACAATAACGGAATTAATATCCTTCCTCAGCATGGTGTTTATTTCCACTTCAATTAGCAAAGCAACTCCAACGCCTTTACCTTTTTACGTTCCAAAATACTGAATACCCCTCGATGTTAAGTTTCCATCACCCTGTAAGCATCTCTCCGAAATCCCGATTACAGCCTACCAGTATACATCTATTTGTGCAATACTTAATCACGGTATTGTGAATGCTCCGACATTAAGACACAGCACATTTAGGCTCGTCTTTTTCACATTACTGTTGTTGTTTGCACTATTTCTCACTGAGGAACTGCTTGAATTTGCCCTTACTTTCTCTGCATATCATATTCTCATTCCTCTTCTGTCTTTTTTGTGATTGATTTCCCCTCATCTGACTCCATGCATAGTTCGCATTCCCATAAATTTTAGATTAAATTTTCCCCAACCCCTCTAGCCAATACTCCCCCTTGGATATCGTTCCTTACCCTGCCCAGGTATAATCTGTCCTGTTCGTAAAGGTCCCACCTCCACCAGAACTGCTGCAATTTCCACAGCAATCTGAAACACTCTCCCTCTCACTATCGCTGCAGCCATGTATTCATTCTATATATCCTGTTATTTCTGCTTGGACGAGGACGTGGAACTGGTATTAATCCTGAGATCACAGGCATTGAAGTCCGGAATTTTAAAACTTTCTTCGTAACTCCATATAATTTGCATTTAGTACCTCATCCTATTTTAACCTATATAATTGGTACTAATGTGTACCACGAAGACTGATTGTTCACCTTCCCACTGTACAATGTCCTGGAACCGCCCCAAGGCATCCTTGGCCCTAGCACAAGGGAGGCAAGATATCATCCTGAAGTCTTGGTTGCGGCCACAAAAACGCCTATCTTCTCCCCTTACAAATGAATCCCCCATAACGATTGCATTATCACACTTTTATTCTCCTCCCCTTTTCAGCAGAAGCAACCGTGGTGCAAGGAATTTGATGTTGCTGCTTTCCCCTGAAAGGTTATTCCCTTCAACAGTATCCAACACGGTATCGTTGTTTTTCAGGAGAATGGCCACAGGGCAATCCTGCACTGCCTCAAACGCTTCCTCTGCCTGCTGGTCACCAATTCCGTCACTGCCTTGGGAGTCTTAACCTCCAGTGTCGTCTCCTCTTGTACAGCTATTGCATTTGAAGTACTCACCTATATGTTTATGAAATGTAGTGCGGATTCCCCCTTCACCGACCTGTGCAACATTGAGTCCCAGACTTTGAACATCCTCAGGGTGAAAATGTTTTTCCTCAATTGCGATTGAAATCCCCTGGCCATTACCATAATTTATCCCCCCGGTCATGGTCTGGCTACTCCGGGAAACATTCCTTCCTATTTACTCTATCTATGCCACCCATAATTCTGTGCACCTCGATGATGTTCCTCCCAGCCTTCTCTGCTCAAAGGAAAACAATCCAGATAAGCTCGCAACACTTGAGAGTGCAAAGTCTCCTGATCACGTTCAACTTGAAACCTGTTGTAGTGCAATCGCATCCTTCTTAGATTGTGGCGACCACAGTTGAAAAAAAAATCTTTTTGCACTACATGCATTAAGATCCACTGCCACAGCCTGTTACCACAAACAGACAACTTATAATGTGCGATGGCACAAAGGACTCCCGAAACCTTAAACTACCGCCCGAAGTCAACGGACATTTCCATTGTCCACCCCTCTTCCGCTCCGATTCCGTGGCGGGCGGGACGGTAAACGTCCGGCGAATCCGATAAAGACCAAAGTCGCAACAACACAGTCCAATACCCTACTTCACAAAATCGATAAGTAACTGAATGATACTTATTATTTAACGGACAGAAATTGACAAAATATGATCTCTGAATTATAAATTAAAACACAGTGTTTAGTGAACTTTTTACTTTATTTCCTCAATTCATGAGACCTGTATTTTATAACGCATTGCGTTTTTTCCAACAGCAATTATTGTTAATTCCACAAACGGTTTGTTATTTAAACATTGAATTTCACTTGATGCATGGCGAAGCAATCGACTCTGTTTTTTTGTTACTGATTTGAAGTCTCATCAGTTTTCTTGCTCAGGGATCCTGGTCTCAACGCACCTCAGATTGTCCCTCAAACCTCTTGCCATTGTGCCTTAGAATTCATCGCCCCTCTCGTTTTCCTCTACGTCGAACATTTCCACTGGTTTGGGTTAATGCACATGCACTTTCAGTCTAGGTCATCTTACTTCCACTCGATCAACCCACTTACTATCTGCTCTCCACCCCCAAGAAGAAGCCCCACACCCCATTTTTAGATGCGGTTTGTGAATGAATGCCTGCGTTTAAGTTTGCGAGCAACCAGACACAGAGATTCAGCCTGAATGGCGACATCGGATAGGGCAAGGGGAAAGTGAATTGTGATTTTCCGTTGTAGAGGGGACGTAGGGCGGGCGGAACGGGGGGCGGGGGGGGAGGGGGGAGTGTGGCAGATGATGGCAGGATGATGCGATGATTCAAATACGCTGATCCCGAATGTGGTTGGCTGTCCAATCTGATACAGGGAATATACCGTTTCGACTTTCAAATATCAAAGTGGTGACCATGATGTGCCGAGGGAATGTCGGGAGAAAAAAGAGAGTGCGTATTCCGTGCCATTCGCTCGGTGCTCCGCTCGGATCAGTGATCAGCTGCCAGCTGTCGAATTGTCTCAGCAAAGCAGGTAATTTGCTACAGTCAAAACGTTCGTTATTAATAACTATATTAAATAATGTTAAACTCATCGCAGACATTCAACTGACTATCATTGGTATTGAAGCCGCGGAATCCAAAAATCAAAACAGGTTACTGGAACCAGTTTGTTTTGTAACAGAAATGAATTTAATTCTCTATGGATTCGTGATAATTATGTCTGATGGGAGGGCATCATTATTTCAATAATACGGGAGTCACTTCTATAAGTTATGAACTGGTAACACCGTCAACAGGGAACAGTAGCTCAACTGAGAGTTATTGGAGGGATTGGAACAATAGTTTGAAACATTACAATAATTGATCTGTATCTGAGAGCAATAATTTAGAACTGCTCAGCAATGGGTGAGAGTCTGAGAACAATCGATTGGAATGATAGAACAATGGATGAGAATCTGGGAACAATAGTTTGGAATGATACAGCAATGGATTAGGGTCTCAGAACAATAGAATCGAATGTTACAACGTTGGAAAGGCATTTGTTAGAGTAGCTTCAGCTGACACTGCTGGTTGAATGGGCGGATCGAGTACGCACTTTATGTTATTCAATACCTTTATTATTCTATGCTCACACTGATTGGTATTCCTGGTGAGTTTCTCTATCCAGTTTTGAAAGGCTTACATAACGATGATCTGTGCTGCTGTTCTTTCTCTATCAAGGAATGAACTACAAATTTATGATTTCTAAATTTGCGAATGATATTAAGATAGACAGGGAAGTAACTGTGAGGACATTAATGAAGACTGAACATACTGATAGGCAGTTTAAGAGAGGTATCAAAAATTTAGCAGCTGAACTTTCCTTATAGGTAAGTTGTGCACGTTGCAGGAAATCAAATCATTATCTTATTCAGGTGGATAGATTGTACTACTTTGTTGTATCGAGGCATTTCTGCTCCAGGACATGACAAAAAAAATTGATAGTAGTTACAGCAAATGACTAGAAAATGATATTGTCATAGAGTCATAGAATCGTCCAACACAGAGAATACCCTTCGGCTCACCGAGTCTGCACCGACAGTAACTACCACGACAATCGCACTAATCCCATTGTCCACCGATTGTTCCATATCCTTTCAGTGTTATAATGTATTAAGTGCTCTTCCAAATAGTTTTTAAAGTTTGCAACATTTTCAGTTTCCACTACCTTCCCAGACAGTGCATTGCAGATTTCCACTATCCACTCTGTGAAAGGAATGTTCTCTGAAATCCCCTGTGAATCTGCTCCACCATACCATAGCACTATGCCGCCTCGTGTTTGGCCCCTTTACCCAAGGGGAACAGCTGCTTCCAATTCATCTTTTCCATGCCCCTCATAACCCTATGCACCTCAATCTTCCCTCAGACTTCTATACACTATAAAAAAAGAACATCCAAAAGCATCTGGTCTCACCTTATAGTTCAGATGAACCATCCCAGGAAAAATCCTGTTGAATCTCTCCTGTACCCCTCCAGTGCAATCACATCCACCCTTACAGTGAGGTGACCAGAACAGCACACAAAATTCCAACTGTTTATTTCAAAGTGCATTGAATACAAAAGTAAATGAGTTTGTACCTGTTTCATCGGCCGTCCATGAGAACACATCTGGATGGTTTTGACAGTTTTAACCATGGTACACGAGGGGAAAAAATGTATACAAATTCTTTTGACGCAGTCCAGGGAAATAATCTCACATAAGCAAACAGCGTATCGCCACTTGCTTACCAAGAATCTATCCATCTCTGCCGTACCATAATTCAAAAGCCGCGGTTCCATCTGCTTTGGAGAAATGTTGTTTCGAAGACCAACGTTCCCCTGAGAGAGGACAACAATATATTCACCTCTGTCTTAATGGAAGACCTTTAATAGTAACAGTGAACCCTAGTTCTTGCTCCTCCCTTTCGCGAAATACCCTATCCACAGCCATACTGTCGAAACCCCTAAAAATATTTTGTGTTTAAACCAAATCGCCTGCTACACATTTAATCTCCAACAGATGTAGGCACAGTTTGTCCAACCTTTCCGCCTCAGACACGCTGCACATTCCATGCACTAATTTATTTAAATTTACGTGAACTGATTTGAAAGCAGTAAAAATTCATAAGCATCATTATAGGGGTAATGAAATTCACTTACAGATCTGCTGGAAAATTCGGGACTGTTTTAATTGGAGATGCTTTAGTTGAGATTTGAGCGTTGTGTTCAATATCATGCGGGGTCAGAAGACATGATGTTATGGCATCCGATTCACATTTGTGGAGGGAAAGTGATGAAAATGGGGCAGTTCAAATTGCCATCTGACATTGAATATCCTTAGTCTATATCAGTGGTCCCCAAAGGGTGCGGCGGGCCACATTGGTGCGGCGATGGCAAGCGTGGCGGGAAGATTCAAGGACAATCAAAGAAACATTTAAACATCGACAGATATTTTTCCAAAGTGAGAGCAAAAGCATCAATGATGCTGAGGACGATCCGTGTCCACGTTGTGATCCAGAATCGCCGTTCGAACAGAGTGCTGAAGAAGAGTCGTTTAATTCTACACCAGTAGCAGGCCCAAGCAAACCTCCAAAAAAGAATGTTTGTCGACAATATATGGATAGCTATCTGAGTCTCGGTTTCACATGGACTGGAGATGGAAACGTACCTCGGCCTATGTGTTTGATCTGTGGTGAGAAGCTTTCCCAAGCAAGATGAAAAGACATCTGTTGTCAAAACATGGAAATCTGGCAAGCAAGGATGTTCAATATTTTGAAAGGCTTTTGGAGCAGCAGAAATGCCAACGATCAAATTTCGAAAAACGAATGACAGTCTCAGATAAGATGCAGATTATATCTTACCAAGTGGCTGAATTGATTGCTCAACAGACAAAACCACATACACGAGCTGAAAAATTGATTCAGCCAGCCTGCAGCTTGATTGTGAAAACTTTGTTTGGTTTTGATGCTGAGCGAGAAATTATGGAAATTCCTTTGTCTGACAATACAATTCGCAGAAGAATAGTTGATAGGTCAGCTAATATTGAGAAGCGTGTTTCCGAAAGTATGAAGAATTCTAAATTTGCCATTCAAGTTGATGAATCGACCGACATTAGTGGAAAAGCACAGTTGCTTGCCTATATCAGATTCATTCACAATGACGAAATAATCACACAGTTTCTATTTTGCAAGGAACTTGAAAAACACACCAGAGGACAAGATATTTTCCAAACCTTGTCTGAGTATTTGCAAAAAGTTGAGATTTCATGGGAATCTTGTATTGGAATTTGTACGGATGGAGCGCCATGTATGAAAGGGAGTGTGAGAGGCTTGGCGGCACTCATCAAGCAGAAAAATCCAGATGTAAAATCAACCCACTGTTTTTTATACAGAGAGACATTAATCACCAAGACCGTTGTAGCTGATTTGAAGTTAGTTCGAGATCAGCATTGTGAACTTCATCAAAGCAAAACCACTAAAGGCGCCGTTATTTGCTCAACTCTGCAAAGACATGGAATCAACACATCAATGCCGAAATCTGCACTCGGAGGTTCGCTGGATGTCCCGCGGAAAAGTTTTAAATCGGGTGTTGGAACTGAAGAACGAATTAAGAGAGTTTTTGGAACAAGAAGACAACCCATTGTACCACCAACTGGATGACAATGACTGGTGTGCAAAGCTTGCATATTTGGCCGATATCTTTTCCCGGTTGAATGTGCTCAGTGCCAGTATGCAAGGCCGCGATGACAATATCCTCACAACTACAGACAAACTAACTGCATTCAAAAAAAAGCTTCAGCTCTGGCTCAGAAGAGCGGTGCGACATAACCTCGAAATGTTCCCACTGGTAAAAAGTTTTAAAACGAGCAATGAATTGTACGGCCTCAGAAAGGAACATCTTGCAACACTGGTAGAAAAGATTGATCATTACTTCCCATCATTGTCGACAGAAACATTCGACTGGGTTAAAGACCCCTTTGCGAATTCCAACTGTTCCGGTCTGACATTGGATGAGGAGGAGGAAATGACCTGTATTTCGAATGATCGCACCTTGAAAATGAAACACAGGAGTATGCCACTGGACTCTTTTCGGACATACAACCAGAAACAGTATCCACTCATCTCTTCAAGAGCATTAGCTATTATTCTGCATTTCTCCACGACATATTGTTGTGAACAGGGATTTTCAGCTCTGACAAATATCAAAGGCCAGTAAAGAGAAAGGCTTCTTTGTGTTGATGAAGAGATGAGAGCTTGTTTGTCTCAAATTAGACCATATATATATGAGATAACCTGACAAAAACAAGCTCACACCTCTCATTGAGTTTGCATGCTTACTTAAGGTTACATATGTAAGAGGCTCGTCTATAAGTATATTTTGGGAATGAATCATGTTTTTATGTAGCTGCATTTTTTCATACATTCTGGATGTCCCATGATCATATTATAAAGTAGTTATGTTCTATGTTATGAATCAAGCACTGCGAGGAGTTTTTTTTTTGTTTCTGAATGTTTTTCTTATCAATAAAAAATTTGGTGTTGCGCGAGGAAATTTTTATTCCAAACGTGCGGCCCAGTGAAAAAATGTTTGGGAACCACTGGCTTACATTAACACTGCAATGAATGTACTGTGAAAATACCCTAGTTACCACACTCCGGCGCCGGGTATACTGAGGGAGAATTTAGCATAGCCAATGTACCTAACAATAACGTCTTTCAGACTGGAGGATGAAACCACAGCACCCGGAGGAAATCCACTCAGACATGGGGGGAACGTGCAGACAGTGATCAAATGCAGGAGTCAAACCCGTGTCCCTGGCGCTGTGAGACAGCGGTGCTAACCACTGTGCCACTATGCCACCTCGAATTAAGAACAATTGGAAACTTCCACTTTGCAGAGGCGGAAAAAAGCAGCACGTGGACAGAGCAAATGACAACAATTTTAGCATCGCTGAAAATTGCATATGGAGCAAGTAGCTTGATGGATAGACATACCAGGTACCCCAACAATAGCAAGGAAGGAATAGTACACGTACTGAATAATGAAAAGTGCATATTCTAACCGATGTTTTAATAATAACCCATCGTAATATGTAGAAGCATACCAAAGGTAAGACGATAAACTCTTGCCGTTTGAACAAACAAAGAACAAAGAACAAAACAGCACAGAAAACAGGTCCTTCTGCCCTCCAAGCCTGTGCCACTCCTTTGTCCAATCAGACCAATCGTTTTTATCCCTCCATTCCCAGGTAAGTCTTAAACGATGTTGGCGTGCCTGCCTCCACCACCCTACTAGACAGCACATTCCAGGCCCCCACCACTCTCTGTGTAAAAAACAACCCTCTAATATCTGAGTTATACTTCGCCCCTCTCACCTTGAGCCCGTGACCCCTCGTGCTCGTCACTTCTGATCTGGGAAAAATCTTCCCACCGTTCACCTTATCTATCCCCTTCATAATCTTGTACACCTCTATTAGATCTTCACTCATTCTCCGTCTTTCCAGGGAGAACAAGCCCAGTTTACCCAATCTCTCCTCATAGCTAAGACCCTCCATAGCAGGCAACATCCTGGTAAAACTTCTGTGCACTCTCTCTAACGCCTCCACGTCCTTCTGGTAGTGTGGCGACCAGAACTGGACGCAGTACTCCAAATGTGGCCTAACCAGCGTTCTATATAGCTGCATCATCAGAATTTTATACTCTATACCCCGTCCTATAAAGGCAAGCATACCATATGCCTTCTTCACCACCTTCTCCACCTGTGTTGCCACCTTCAAGGATTTGTGGACTTGCACACCTAGGTCCCTCTGTGTTTCTATACTCTTGATTACTCTGCCATTTGTTGTAAAACTCCTCCTTGCATTATTTCTTCCAAAATGCATCACCTCGCATTCATCCAGATTAAATTCTATCTGCCACCTCTTCGCCCAATTTTCCAGCCTATTTATATCCTGCTGTATTGCCCGACCATGCTCATCGCTATCCGCAAGTCCAGCCATCTTCGTGTCATCCGCAAACTTGCTGATAACACCAGTTACACCTTCTTCCAAATAATTTATATATATCACAAATAGCAGAGGTCCCAGTACAGAGCCCGGCGGAACACCACTGGTCACAGACCTCCAGCCGGAAAAAGACCGTTCGGACGCTACCCTCTGTCTCCGATGGCCAAGCCAGTTCTCCACCCATCTAGCCACTTCTCCTTGTATCCCATGAGCCTTAACCTTCTTAACCAATCTGCCATGTGTGACTTTGTCAAATGCCTTCCTGAAATCCATATAGACCACATCCATGGCCCTTCCTTCATCAACCGTTTTTGTCACTTCTTCAAAAAACTCCACCAAATTTGTAAGGTACGACCTCCCTCTTACAAAACCATGCGGTCTGTCACTAATCAGATTGTTCCGTTCTAAATGCACACACATCCTGTCTCTAAGAATCCTCTCCAACAACTTCCCTACCACGGACGTCAAGCTCTAATTTCCCGGGTTATCCCTGCTACCCTTCTTAAACAACGGAACCACATTCGCTATCCTCCAATCCTCAGGGACCTCACCTGTGTCCAAAGAAGCGACAAGGTTTTCCGTCAGAGGCCCAGCAATTTCATCTCTCATCTCACTGAGCAGTCGAGGATAGATGCCATCAGGCCCTGGGGCTTTGTCAGTTTTAATGTTCCCTAAAAAACCTAACACTTCCTCCCTTTTAATGGAGATTTTCTCTAACCGGTCAACACCTCGCTCTGAGTCACTCCCGGTTAACACGTCCCTCTCCTTCGTGAATACCGATGCAAAGTATTCATTTAGGATCTCCCCTATTCCCTTGGGTTCTAAGCATAATTCCCCTCCTTTGTCGCTGAGAGGTCCTATTTTCTCCCTGACAACTCTTTTGTTCCTAATGTATGAATAGAATGCCTTAGGATTCTACTTAATCCTGCCTGCGAAGAACATCTCGTGACCTCTTTTTGCCCTTCTAACTCCCCGTTTGAGTTATTTCCTACTCGCTCTGTATTCCTCCAGATCTCCATCTGTTTTCTGTTGCCTGGAATTAACGTATGCCTCCCTTTTCATTTTAATCAGATCCTCATTTTCCCTGGTTATCCATTGCTCTCGAACCCTACCTTTTCTTTCTTTCCTTTTGACAGGCACATGCCTATCCTGCAGCCTTATCAATTGTTCCTTAAAAGGCTACCACATGCAAGACGCGGACTTACCCTCGAACATCCTATCCCAATCAACGTCCACCAATTCCTGCCTAATCCGGCTATAGTTAGCCTTCCCCCAATTTAGCACCCTGCCCGTAGGACAGCACTCATCCTTGTCCATTACTATCCTAAAGTTAACAGAGGTTGTGGTCACTATTGGCCACAGGTTCCCCTACCGAAACTTTGACGACCTGACCGGGCTCATTTCCCAGAACTAGGTCCAGTATAACCCCCTCTCTAGTCGGGCTATCTACATAATGTTCCAAAGAACCTTCCAGTATGCATTTGACAAATTCCTCCCCGTCCGGAACCCCAGCTCTAAGCACTTTCCAGTCTATACCAGGGAAAGTAAAGTCCCCCACTACAACAACTCTATATTTTCTGCACCTATCCAGAATCTCCTAATATATCTTTTGCTCCACTTCCCGTGGGCTGTTGGGTGGTCTGTCGTACACCCCCAGCATAGTGACTGCACCCTTCCTGTTTCTGAGTTCCACCCACAGTGACTCAGTACATGACCCCTCTAAGTTGTCTACCCTCTGCACCGCGGTAATATGCTCCCTAACTAATATCGTTACTCCCCCACCTTTTTTAGCCCCTCCTCTGTCTCGCCTAAAACACTTATACCCCGGAATATTCAGCTGCCAGTCCTGTCCCTCTTTTAACCAAGTCTTCATCACCGCAACCACATCCAAATTCCACATAAGTATTAAGGCTCTAAGTTCATCTGTCTTAACCGTTACCCTCCTCGCATTGAAGCAGACGCATTGACACAGACTCCAGACCTCCAGGCCCACTCAGGTCATCCTTGTTGGGACATTCCAATCGTGTGTTTTCACATTCTGATCCATTGCTGTAACATTGCAGTCGTGCGTTGTCAGTTTCTGGTACGTTGTTGAAAGATTGCAATCCATTATTTTCAGATTATGATCTCCCTTCTCCCTCTATCTGGAGCATTTGGTCCTTGTTAGTACCTGAGCTGGTCGATCTGCGGACACGATGGGAGAATTCATTGAAATGAATCCCTTATTAATAAAAGAAGGAAAGCTTCCAGTGGCACCGTTAAGTGCCATGGGTAATGTCATTAATTACAGTCACCAAACAAACAGATTCAGTTAATCTGTTACAATCCGAAGCTTTTTACCCGGTATAGATGTGTTGAGTGAGGGTCGGTGATGGAAGTAATTGGGAATAGGGGAGGCCATGGCCCGAAACTGATCCAGTTAATGAATGCAGTAATGGAGAACGTCACAGTCATACGTATGGTTATTGAAAACGCGTATGAAAATGTTCCACTCCATCTGACGAAGGAGCAGCGCTCCGAAAGCTAATGGTATTTGCTACCAAATAAACCTGTTGGACTTTAACCTGGTGTTGTTAAAACTCTTACTGTGTTCACCCCAGTCCAACGCCGGCATCTCCACATCATGAATTCCATTTATGGACGCATAGAATTGCAAATCAAACACAAGATGTTTGTTTTAATGTTTATCTTTAAATCTCCCACTGTCACATTGAGTCGATTTCTGCCCACCCCATTTTTATAAGAAGGCGAGGGCACAAGATTGACAGGCGTTGTTTTCTTAGGAGTCAGGACATGGACTTCAACCACATGCAGAGACTGGAGAAGCTGTGGTTATTTTCATTAGTGCAGATAGTTGGAAGTGGAGTGAATGCAACATACTGCAGATGGTGAAAAACAGATATAAAGAACTGTTTGATATGCTCTGCAGGACTGGCAGCGTCGGTGAAGAGAACAACCTCGTAACACAATAAACGCACACACACAGAAACACACACACACACAAAAAGCACACGCACACACACGTGTAATTGTGTCCAATGGAGTGGAATGGAGAACAGAAAACTCTGGCATACAGATTGATGTGTAACTCTGACCAATAAACTGATATAAAACAGAGAAAACATTTATAGAAGGATAGGATCATAGACTTCCTGCAGTAAGGAAGTAGGTTATTCGGCCCATTAAGACTGCGACGACTCTCCAAAAGAGCAACTTACTCAGGCCAACTTCCTACTGTAAACCCGTAAACCTGCGTATTTACCAGGTCTACTTCACCTAACCTACACATCTTTGGACATTCAAGGGAAAACTTAGCATGGTTATTCCATCGAAACTGCACATATTTGGGCTGTGTGAGGAATCCAGATCACCCCGAGGAAACTCATGCAAACACAGGGAGAACTCGCAAACTCCACATAGACAGTCACAAAAGCCGAAATCTTAGTTTGATCCCTGGCAGTGTGGCATCTGCATTACAACAGATCGTGTTACTGTGAGGAGCAGAGATACAATTCACAGACGCATTGTCTCCTATGGAAAAGCCGGTTGTGTCAACGTGGACAAGAAATTGTAATTGAAACGAGATGTTGCTTCGCAGCAATGCTTGTTCCCACATTGTGAAGAAAACTGGAATGGGCTGCAGGTATCTTCGGGAGCACAGCTGGATATGTTATTTTGAACAATGGACAAGAATGTAAAATTAGATGTCCTTCCACAGAGCAGTTTGAGGCCTCAGTCTGAACGTTGTCTTGCAACACAGAAGTTCTTCTCGAATACTGATGGACTTGTATTTGTCAGGCTGAAAGTGAAGGCAGAAACGTAGTTCCGGGGTACAGTTGGATCTGTTATTATGAGCAAATAATTGGAATGGATTGGAAATGCTCTTCAACAATGCTACACGGTGTGTCTTTGTGAAATAGGTGGATGCGACAAAGGGTGTTCTTCATAGGAGCTGGATATGCTATTGTAAACTATATTGTAAACCATTTTACTTGGAGCAGTTCTTCTTCTGGATATGTTATTCTGAACAATATTGTGTACTACTGCCCAGAGGTATTTCAGATGTCAGGACAGTTGGATGCCTTATTCTGCATAGTCAAATGGAATACACCATCTAGTTGATCATATTCAATTCAGATTGATGTGCTACTGTTAACAGTAAACTACAGTGTAAGACAGAAACGTTCTTCTGCACACAGTGAAATGTGTTATTCCGATCAATCTAATGGATTGGAAAACATAGTTCTTAATAAGTCCTGCAGCTGGATGTGAAAAAGAAACAGGATTTCATTGTACAAATAAATGCTCCTCTATAGCACAACTGGGGGCGTTAATGTGAACTATGGAATGAAAATTATCACAGAGCTATTGTTCTTCAATACAGCTGAATAAGTTAATGTGAACACTCGTGTGGGCTGGAAATGTGGAAGGGCCGAAGGGCCTGTTTGTGCTGTGGCTTTCTATGTTCTATGTTCTATGTTCTTCTGCTGTACAACTGGATGTTCCAGTGTGAACATTGGAGTGGGACCCTGCATAGCGATGTTCTTCGGACTGAAAGCTGGATATGTTATTTTGATAAACGGCTTGGAATTGAGGTGTTTGTGCAAGCTTACAGTACAACTAGATGTCATATTCTGAGCAATGTAATGTAATATAGGATCGATATTTTCCGCTGTAGAACAGGTGGAATGGAACACAAAGGTGCACTTCTCCGGCTGAGCTGGAATGGTTATTGTGAACAATAGAGCCAACATTTAGCCAATATGCCGTATCTGCCACGTGCATATCCTATTCGTCCTGCGAATGTGACACCCTTTTATTTACTCTGACGGAATCTATGTTACTTTATTTATTAAACTACTTTTTTCGATCAATGACTTTATCCTGCGCTTCCAACCAGTGCCATCACTCTCCTCGGTAAGCCTTCAAAGGGGAGGTTCACATATAGAGATACAAACTCAACAGCTGAGAACGGATTGTCTGTGCTCATAACAAAAGCATTCGTTTCCAATATTTTCCCTGATGCCATAATACATCATATAGTTTGGAGTTCATGCTGAGAAATTCGCAGCTTGAACCTCTCCACAATGTGTAACTTTCGTGGTTCGCTCCTGGTGGGTAAAACTAGGACATTCCATGCAAGGTCCGATCTTTTGAGGACGACAATTTTGGGGCTGCACGATACCAGTGCGACCCGGCCTTTGAATACCCATCCCACCCTCACTGTTAATATGCTGACAGAGTGACCAGAGTGAGAAATGAGACAGGGAGAGGAGTGATAAATGCAGCGAGTTTCATTCGAATGACTTAAAAAGCATAGTGTCAGTGTGTCATTGCATAGACAAAATCATCCAGAGATCCAAATAACAGGAATTAACATTGTCCTCCATCTGATCCGCAGGCATTGAATCCCGATTCGGCAGAAAATAAGCTTACCCAAAAGGACGAAAATTGTAGCACATTAAAGTGTCTGAACATTATGCGAGAATTTCGTTTTCCTCTTCTTGAAGTTGGCCAGCTCAACAGACTCCTTCATTTTCTTAACATCCTGCCAAACAAAATCCAAAAGGATAAATTAATGCCACGACCCAAGAATCTCAAGGGTCCTCGGCCTAAGAAAGTTGTGACTCGGTAAGCAATTGCTTCTCCTTGTGCTGCTTAACCGAATTGTTTGCACACTCCAAGCGAGCAATGCACTTTGTGTGCTGGTGTGCATTGCTTGACATTTGTGTTCGCAAAATGCCATTAGCAGCCTTGCCGACAGGTTGCTGTGAACAAAGCTGTGGAATGTCCTCTGTCATCCTATCCCCTTCTCTTCGACTATTTTAAGACTGTCGCCAACTTATCATTTTTGATAAATATTTTTCGAGCAGTTCCATGCGTGAGCTAACCAACAATAGGAGCAACTGTATTTGTGCAAAGTAGCCGAAGTGAGGAGTGCCCATGTTAGGGGCAGGCTGAAACTATGTACTGCGTTCCCAGCGTTGTCTCACAAATTCATGTGCAGACCAGAGTTGAATCTTGACACAACATATAACGTTTTTCGCGTTGAGAAAACAACGCCCCAGTCTGCCTGCCAGGAACATGTTGGAAATAAAACTACCAGCAAATCACAAAAACAAATTACTGTTAAATGTGGATCCAATCTTGTTGGAAGATTTTCGTTTCGAAAAATGGCTTGAAGGATGAGAAAAAAAGTGATTAGAATGAGGGAGGGTTTTTATGTTCGAGTATGTTACAGACACAGGGAAGAGAGTGCCTGCGGGGGTTTTGAACTGTGCTCGATGATTAAACCACCGTATCACTGAGGGGAAGTATGGGCAACTAAAATACCCGAGGCTGGTTAACTGACGCACGTTAAAACATCGATTTTTTTTGTTCAAAGTTTAGAACTGACATGGTTACATTTCCATTTGAGCAGGCCGTTATCGGCTGTCCAGCCAAGCGGGGCTGATTAATTTTAGCCAAATATCAGCTATATTCTGTTGGTATGATAATACAGCCTTGACGGACCGAAAGGCCTACAAATGTTCCTCGAGACGTTTCATTAGATCCTTTACAGAGAAACGTTCTGATCCGCAAGCAAATCCCTTGCGTTCATTCGTTTATCAGCATTGGCCGATGCAGCAGCAGTCGGAACGCAAAGAGCGACAGGAAAGTATTCCTCATTTTCCATTAACCACCTCAGTGTCACAGTTTGACCATTGGATCAGGGATGTTGTTTATATGCTGTTGCCCTGTCGTTCGTGGTTAATGGTCACAGGGACATTCGGGTCCTAACATTAGCATGTTAAATGAATGGTTAATTAATTGAGAAGACCAGTGACTGCAATCAAATAATAAATCATTCTCCAAGGTTTATGTGCCATTTTGGTGATAGTCAAAGTCATATCTGTCTAATGATTGATTCGGTGAATTTCAAACTGAAATCTTCACCGTGCTTAAAGTAATAATAATTCTTTAAGTAGGCTGCCAGTTCGCCCATCGTCCCCATGTCGGCTCTTTGAAAGAGCCACCGAATTGTATCTATTCAACATATGCTCTTTACTCATTACGTTTCTTTTTGATTCACTTTGAAATACTTATGAAAGCCCCTTTTCAAAATTTGCTCTTTAATTTATTTCCATTTTTCGCTCGGGCGGCTGATACCTGATCTTGACATCTCCTTGTGTGGAAAAGGATTCTAATGAAGTGCCAATTGGAGTTTTGCTCAGTTTTCCTCATTTTTGTCTGATGAGATTCAAATTTCTTCCCGTGTACATATCCCACTGATACTCGTAGTAAAAGAACTCCACAGTTCTCCCCAGTGTCTTTTACCCAATATTCATCCATAGACCATTATTTTGAAAGCTTGCTGTGCAGATATTATGTCAACACTGACTGAGGAATGTTGTTACGGAAAATTAATTGAATCCATTTCTTTCCACCATTTCAACTGTGATATCAACTCACTAGCGACCTAATATATGTACAGAGACATTCTGTGTTGTTGCTTGGTGCAAAATTCTTCTTTTCATTTACAATGTTACATGAAATTAATCCCTCTCTTAATGCTCTTTATGTGACCCACCCACCCTCCCACCTTTCACTCTCTGACATCTCTCTCGCGCTCTCTCTCTCTCTCCCTTTCTCTCTCCGTCTCATTGTCTCTGGCAGCCCCAGTCTCTAGATATGACCCACCAACTGCCAGTACAGCTGTCCATACTCTCTCACTGAATCGCCATTTTGTCCAGTCATTATCTTCTTAATGATGATTGGCCTGGAAGCATTGAAGACAGCTCAAGACCAAACGATTTTCACATAGGAATGTGGACAGCCTTTACCTTTGAGCTTTTCCACAGACCGTTCAGAACAATACTCTCAATTCCCACTGCCAAGTATTTCTCTGCTCTGGGAAATACGATCTCGCTTTCTCACTTCCGATATATATATATATATCTGGTATTTACATCTCTCTAATAACATCCCCTCTCATGGTTTCCTCCTTTCTTTCAGATCCTTGCTTTCCCCGTTCTGATTCTATATTTCCCCCAACTACGTTTTCTTGCCCCACCTCCTCCCTTCCTCGCTTTTTTTATTCGTGGCTGCTTCTCCTTCCCTCACCTTTCGCCGTCGTCCTCTCAGGTGCCTCTCTCACCCTGCATTATCCAGCTGCCAAGTTGGTTCATTAATTGTAATTTCAATACGCGAACGTAGCGTTAAATACTTGCCTCCTAAGTGTAACTTGCCTGTCAACACTTGCCATCCAGTCTGACATTTCTCTCAAGTGCGAGGAATGAGCTAGCCCTGGATATGAAACAAT
This sequence comes from Mustelus asterias, assembly GCF_964213995.1. Lineage (NCBI taxonomy): Eukaryota > Metazoa > Chordata > Chondrichthyes > Carcharhiniformes > Triakidae > Mustelus > Mustelus asterias. The sequence continues at coordinate 119,887 of NW_027590620.1, forward strand.
AGCTCAATGCCAGTCTATGGGGACAATACACAGAATATCAGCTATAGAGTGTCCGTTTCTCACCAACACAATTAATTAAATAGAGCAACAATGATGTTTTGTTTTTATATGAAGGGCATTGGGATGAATAGAGTTTCACCAGTTCGCATGGAATACATGACAGGCCATGGTATAACTGCAAGATGTGGCATGAGTTGGCATGGACATCGGATGGGTGAGTGCTGTTGGGCTGTGTTTGTTTTTTGCAGGAAACAAAAGTCCTGTAAGAAGTCTCACAGCGCCAGGCTAAAGTCCAACAGGTTTATTTGTTAGCAAAAGCCACTAGCTTTCGGAGCGCTGCTCCTTCGTCGGGGAAGTGGGAGTTCTGTTCACAAACAGGGCATAAAATGACACAAACTCAATTTACAAAATAATGTTTGGAATGTGAGTATTTACAGGTAATCAAGTCTTTAACGTACGGACAATGTGAGTTGAGAGAGGGTTAAGCACAGTTTTAAAAGATGTGTATTGTCTCCAGCCAGGACGGTTAGTGAGATTTTGCAACCCCAGGCAAGTCGTGGGAGTTACAGATAGTGTGACATGAACCCAAGATCTCGGTCGAGGCCATCCTCATGTGTGCGGAACTTGGCTATCAGTCTCTGCTCAGCGACTTTACCCCAGTCCAACGCCGGCATCTCCACATGAAAAAAATCCTGGAAAACCAAGGCGGCACAGTCTGACCCTGTAGTTACTTCGGCATTGATTCCAGAGCAGCATCACTCCTATTAACAACTACATCACTCCAAAAAAAAAGACTGAAAATAATTCGGTAACGGTTTCTCAACTCAGCTTTTCAGAATCTGGAAAGTACACAATTCGGATGACAGTCTTTTATTCTCCGAGAAGAATTTGCCCAACTTCCACAAGATATCAACAGAACTGAAGTCCATAATGCCTGGAAGCAGTTCCATTGCACCTTGATTGCACTTTCTGTCATGCCTTCACTCTCTTTGTAAAGTGTGATTATAAACTACACTGCAGTTTGAACCAGCAATAGATTCATTTTAACTGGTGCAGAACATCTTGTTTTCTATAGTATATAGTCCTATTGATAAGTGACCCAGCTTACATATTTTCCAGGTTCTCGTTTTAATTTTCGTTGCTTTTCAGCATTATTTAGTTTTTATTGATTCATTTGGGGGATTTGCCCACACGTCATCATAGAAACCCTACAGTACAGAAAGAGGCCATTCGGCCCATCGAGTCTGCACCGACGACAATCCCACCCAGGCCCTACCCCCATATCCATACATATTTTAACCACTAATCCCTCTAACCTATGCATCTCAGGACAGTAAGGGGCAATTTTAGCATGGCCAATCAACCTAACCCGCACATCTTTGGACTGTGGGAGGAAACCGGAGCACCCGGAGGAAACCCACGCAGACACGAAGAGAATGTGCAAATTCCACACAGACAGTGACCCAAGCCGGGAATCGAACTCAGGTCCCTGGAGCTCTGAAGCAGCAGTGCTAACCACTGGGCTACCGTGCCGCCCTGGTTGTCTTTGAACGGAATGGCTTGCTCGGTGATCTCAGATTATTGAAGAATCAATCAGATTGCTCTGCATTTGAGTTGGACGCAGGGTTGTCCAGGCTAGAAGGTTATCTTTCTTAAAAGACCCGACTGAACCAGATGGGAATTTGCGACAGTCGACAAAGGTTTTACCGTTCACTATTGGAGATATAATTTCAGATTTTTATTGAGTGCAAATGTTTCAATCCGCCTGGAATTGAAACTTGATTTGGAGATTTTGACCCTTGGTCTCTGGAATATTATCCAGAGAGAATCCCGCTCCGCCACCGCCTCCCAGGTCACCTATTTGTCGAAACGTGATGCGAGAATTGTTTTACTGATGTATTCCGCGTGAATAGTTTGTCCACTTGTTATAGCTGATGCCCCACCGTCAGATCATGAAATGTCCCCAGTCCAGTTGGACAGCGAGCATGGAAATCGAAGTATTAGCCTGAAAACATTTCGGAAAACCTTCTAATCCCTGTGCTTTATTCCAAAACTAACACATCTGAGTGGCAAATGAATGGGTTTTAACACTCGTCACTATATATATATATATATATATGTTTTGCATAGTTTACACATCTCTGCAAATTTGGAACTCTATCTCCGGTATTTTTTGGAGCCCAGTGGAGTGCCCCACATAAACGTGGCCATGCAAAATTAATTTCACAAATCCAACTGAATTAGTTCATTCATTCTGCTCTCAAGGCCTTGCGATTTGTGCTCATATCATGGAAAGAGAACATGGCGTTGAGATAGCGGTATGTTTGTAATTTTGATGGCGATGTTTTCTGTCATATAGCTGAAAGCAGAGTTGCCACCCTAGATATTTGTGTTTGAATAATGCCGCTCTTCAGCTGCTTACCATTTGGTTAAAACTTTGCGTTGCCCGCAAAAATGACAGGAAATGAAACCGCTGCTCCTGACTGCTGCAGACTGCGGCCCGCAGACATTTAGATCCGAATCGCCCCGTCATCGAATTTAGCCGTTGAAATGTTCATGTGCAGGCTTTTGAAAATTCCAAATGTTGTCATCCAATAACACATTGGTCTCTCTATTGCTTGGCTATTGTTAGGCCCACTGCTAAGCGGATCAGCAGCCAATGTAGCGAGGACGAAGCCTATGATTGAACCAGCAGCACATAGTCAGTCCCAGGTTAGTTATTTATGACTCTAGTTTTGAGAGGAATGAGTGACAGGTTTGTGCAGCCTGAAGCAGCTGCAGAATCTTGGCGGCTGGAATGATTTGATTTGATCAGGCCGCACTTCCTGAGGCCCGAGGTAGCGTCTAATTGAATTTGTTCCGTATTGGGGGAGGGGTGTGGTCAAATCGCCAGTGCGGATCCTCAGGAAGTTAATGCGGGACTGAAGGGAGATCTATCGGGATGGACCGGGAACTGGGGAAGTCGCGGAGAGGCTGGGATGTGTGAAGCCATAGCTGGCCTGGGATGTGAAAGTCACAACTGGCTTGGGATGTGTGAGTCACGGGAGAATTAGGATGTGTGAAGTGATGGCGGACCCAGAGAGAGAAAAGTTTCGTTGGGTGCAGGCATGGTGATCTGGCCACGATGCGGCAGTGAGAGTTTTTGCGCAGTGAGAGTTGTTTTTTGTGAATTCCTGCGCCACAGTGAGTGAGACCGTGTGTGGAAGTCATTGTGTGTGTGTGTGTGTGTGTGTGTGTGTGGTAGACAGAGTGAGTAGTGTGGCAATCAGAGTGAGTACCTGTGTGTGATGTCAGTGAGTGTGCGTGACTGAGTGCGTGACTGAGTTGAAGTGAAATTGAGCGATTTTGTGCGCGCAGCAGTAAGAATCAGTGAGAGTCAATGGCAGTGACGGTATGTTTCTGTAACGTTGAGTGTTGGCCTGTGTGTCACTGAGAGTGGGTGTACATCTGCAGCATTGAGGAAATGAGTGAGTTAGAGTGACTGTACCTTCCTCTCAGTCCCACGACTCTCCATTACTCTCAACTTTCTCCACCAAGATATACACAAGAACAAACGCGCAGTGACTGAGGATGAGTTAGTGAACAGCTTGAGACTGGGAGGATCACATAAATGCTGAAACTTTCGCTTGGTAATGTTTGCTAAGTTTTCGCTTCAACTTTTCAAGTTAATGAAGTGACATTATTTTAATTTCTCTCAGCATTTCAAAATAATGTTCATAAAGCCTGAAATATATATTGACGTTCAGTATATTGTGGTGTCAAGTTTTATTATTCCAACGTGTGCTATCAGCAACTTGATGGAGAAAACATGCAAATATGATTCCCCAAACGACAAGTTTGCAAGAGCCAGATCCAGAACTAACAAAGCGAGTCCAGTGATCACAGTCTTTGCATCACACAAATCTATTGCATGCACCTTAATCTCTGCACTAATCGCTCACATGCACAATGGGGATGTGGAAGAATGAGATTCTCAATCTCGGCTCGGACATTTTCTGTGAAAGGGAACAATTTGTTCATTTTCTTTTACATTGTTGAGATAGGAACCCTCCGCAGTTCAGTGTATAGTTCACATGGTCAGGCAGTAAGCTACTGATTCACTTGGGAAATAATTTACTCCGCTGAATTGTTGCAGTTTTTCTGACCGTGTGGCGGGAGGTTTCCGATCTATTTCATGCTTTCAGAAACTTAATTGTTTGGACCACAGACTGCTGCAAACGAAGACTCAATAAACACATTTGCTCCGGAGAGAGAGAGAAAAAAATAGACTGTGTGCTGATGCATCTAGCAAAGCATTAACCTACATGTGTTAGCAAACGAGTTGGCATATACAGCGTTAATAAAAATTTTCGTGTTGTCTGATGCTCTTATTCTATGGTATCTGAAATATATAGTTTCAGTCTGTATAGGATATTTCAGGAACTAAAACTGGGGGTCGTGTAATTCTGAATAACGAGAACGAAATGTGAGTGTAGAAACTTGGGAATAAGGGCGACAGCGGTTGCCCTGCAGATAAATTGGGCAGTAAGTGAGCTCAGGGGCGGCATTTTGTGGCAGAAGGCCGAATAAAGGGGGATCTCCCGGCGACAGGAAGCATATTTACCGGAGATATAAAAAACTGTAGAAAGCCGAGCTAAGAGGAAATAAAAACGAGAAGGAAAAGTAAGAGGTCACAGTTGGCATACGGGGAAATTTCGATCGTGAACAGAGATTAATTAATCACTATTCCGAGCCAATTACAATTAAAACAGAAAAAAACGAACTGCCACTGCTGCAAATGTAAGAGAAGGAAACATAGAAATGGAGGCAATATTCATCACCTGCTGAAGCGTTTCCAGAGAGAACGAGAGATAAGGATTTTCTTCTATTACCTTTGATCGAAGTGGGGACAATAAAGGGAGAGCTATGTTATTCCAGTGCTGTTGAGCAACAATTATCAATTGAAAATCTAATCTGATAAACTTGTGAAGGCAAAATATAAAATATGTATTTCGGGCAGCACAGTGGCACAGAGGTTAGCAGTACGGCCTCACAGCGCCAGGGACCCGGGTTGAATTCCAGCCTCGGGTAACTGTCTGTGTGGAGTTTGCACATTCTCCCCGTGTCTTGGACGGATTTCATCCGGGTGCTCCGGTGTCCTCCCACTGTCCAAAAATGTGCGGATTCGGTTGATTGGCCTTGATGAATTGCTCCTTTGTGTCAGGCGAAATAGGAATGTAAATATGAGGGGTTATGGGGATGGAACCTGAGTGGGACAGTTGTCGGTGCAAGTTCAATGGGACAAATGGCCTCCTTCTGCACTGCAGATTCCATGAGTCCAACTACTTTCTCCAATGTTGCTTAACATTTGAACACTTTTCATATTAAAGTGATAACCTGTATTGATCTTGCGCTTTCAACATCTCCTGACGTCATCAAGAGATATAGTGTCAAATAGACATGTATTAATCTTTAATCTGTTTTCGTTTCCGTAATTTAGGACATTAGTCATACTAACACTCGGGTTTTAAATACACCTGAGTGCTCAAGTGAAGCTCGACTGTTCATCTTTCATCCAAATGATCGCATCAAACATAATGTCAGTTTCCATAAGTACGGACACTCGACACAGGACGACATTCAAAACAGATTATCCAACATAGCAGCTGCAGCACCGAGTGTACAGCATTTCCAGCGCGCTGGCATTCTGAAATCATTCCACTTGTGACGGAAAAATAAACAAGTGAAAGCAGAGAAGTGGCGTTCTACTTCACCGAAAGTGGCACATCCGCTTCTGTCCCCACATGTTACCTAAATACTGCCGACTACCACAAGCTCTGTATGACTGTACGTCCTAAAATAATTGATGAGCTTGCAGACTCCAATAATTATCACAATTTTATTGCAGGACCATAAATGTACTTCAACTTTCGATCGATATCAATAAGATATAAACTGTAATTATTTCACTGTGAAATTACAATTATAATTGTAATTTCTGCTTAAACCAATTGTGTTGATCTATTTTCCTATTTTACAACCTCAGGATAAAGTGGTAAACTTTTAACATTTAAGAAAAACTTGGACGGGTTCATGGATGAGAGGGGTGTGGAGGGATATGGTCCAAGTGCAGGTCAGTGGGACTAGGCATAAAATGGTTCGGCACAGACAAGAAGGGCCAAAAGGCCTGTTTCTGAGCTGTAATTTTCTATGGTTCTATGGACTACAATTTCTAATTAAAAATCGTTTGGAAACAAATATAGGTGTGAATTAGTTGCATCAATTATAATTTGTCTGTGGGATGATACATTCGCGCCATTGCCTGAATATTCAGTCACGTGCAGCAGTAGTTTTAGTAATTAGATTTTTCCCATATCGCAGCGTCCTTCTTAGCTCTTCCCTGAATTTGGATTGGGTTAGAGCGTACATACACGCGCTGGTACAGCAGTTCAGTGTACTGAGCATGTCAGCGCTTTCATGAATCACAGCAACAGGGTGGTTGAAGTCGGAGAAACTGTAGCTTTCAGTGAGCCGTGAGAAAAGGAAGAGGCCGATTGTCGGCATCCACAACAAGATGAAACTCGCCGAGGCAGCAAAGAGCAACACCAGGGCTTTCCTCCGATTCTCCATCTCGGGATCCGCAGAACTCTGACCATCTCCCCGGAATCCCCGCCGGACACGACTGGCCGCCAGGACGTGCCAGACTGTCAACAGGTTGAGCAGCACCACAGCCAAGTAAGGAACTAAGGGATTTAAAATAATGTTCATCCAGTCAAATGCTCTCCAGGCCTGCTTAGAGTCAATGCTGAGACCGTCTCTCGGTTCGTTTTGCAGGTTTTTATGATCATAGTAATGTATATTTGTGAAATAATTTGGGATGCTTCTCAAATATGTCGCAAGATAAATCACCACAACCACCAGAGCTGCAGATTTCAGAGTACAGTAAGTTCCTCTGAACTTCTGGCAGCAGATTGCCACGTAACGGTCAAAGGTGAAGGACACGGTTAGCCAGACTGAGCAGTCAATCACAGCGGCACTCGTGATGGAGTTGAGGCCGTAGGCTACGCTGTTAAGGTAAAACACCTGTGGGAAATGGGGAACCAGTATATGGTTTACCAGAACAAGAAATGAGAGGACCAGGACGTCTGCCGTGACCATGGCGACCAGGCAGATAGTAGTACTCTTGCACAGACCGCAGTCCCTGAGATGGAGTGTTAGCATCGTGATTAAGTTGGCCGAAATAAAGAACAATTCAGAGAGGTTAGACAAAAGAGCTACAGACTTAGACTGAGTTCAATAATGTAAAGCCAATGTCCTTTGGCTCAAATGCAATATTTATTTTACCACTTTTATATGTTTGTAATAGCCCCCACCTTGAAAACTTCAGACAACCTGCAGTACAGCATTTCTCCTCCATTTTTATTGGAATCCATGCTTCAACATTGCGGTCTCTATTATCTCTGCAACTTACGCCTATAACTCGCTGCCACGTTTCTCTTCTCCATTCAGATGCTTTGTAAAATGTCTTACATGACGGCAAGGTGAGATCTTTAGTGATAGATATCCATAGCTGGATATCTGGATGTCTTGGCAGCTGAACAAACGGAGCACAGAATGCAGACAAGAAATCAAGGATTCTCCAGCGCCGAGATTTGGAAGACTGCAAATATGAAAGATGGTCGTGATGTTGTATTAAATTGACGGTGCACTGGAGGGCATGGCCATGGAAGAAATTGGAAATGACAATGCGAATATTACATGTTAACGTGCAGTTCCAGGGCATTAGGAGGAAGACACGGAGAATGTTAGCCTTCATTTCAAAGGGGCCGAGTGTAGAATTGTGGAACGTGTTCAGCGTTGAAAATAAGTTTTGTGACACACCCTAGAATTCTGTGTGGAGCTTTGCGCTTCTTACCCAAGGTTTGGAATACTTGCATTTTTAGAAGGACTCAGTGATAGCAATCGCGAGCTTTTGACTTACAAGGCAACGTTCGACATGTGGGGACTATAGAAATTAGAGTTCTGAATTGTGAGAGATGAAACAGTTGCAAACATTAAATATTCTGGCGGGAGCTTTTCAGTCCAAATGCAAAGTGCATGCTTGCACCATATTACATTTACTGAAGGAAATATGTTACTTTAATGCAGGCAGTTGTGGTAAGGTTAACTACAATGATTCACTGCAGAGAGCGAGTGTCTTATGAGGAAACGTTAAACAGGTTGGGACACTGCTCGTTGGAATTTAGACGAATGAGAGGTGATCTCAATCAAATATACAGAATTTTTAAGGAGCTTGACAGGGTAGATGCTGAGAGGATGACCGACCTCATGAGAGAGTCTAATGCTACAGGACATTTTTTCGGAACAAAGGGGAACCAATTTAAGAATGAGAGGATGATAAATTATTTCTCTTGGAGGATTGTGATTCCTTAAAATTCTCTGCCCAGACAGCAGTAGGGGCAGAGCCCTTGTGTAAATTTAAGGTTACAGAGTGTATTTATTTATTAGTTACAAGTAGGGCTTACATTAAAACTGGAATGAAGTTACTGTGAAATTCTCCACAGTCCAGCGCCTGTTCGGGTCAATGCACTTAACCAGCACGCCTTTCAGAATGTGGGAGGAAACCGGAGCACCCGGCGGAAACAATGCAGTCACGAGGAGAACTCCACAGAGACGGTGACCCAAGCCGGGAATCGAACCAGGGTCCCTGGCGCTGTGGAGCAGCTGTGCGAACCACTGTGAGACCGTGCGTAAGACTGAGTTAGATCGACTTTTCATCAAAAAGGGAATCAAAGATAATCGGTAAAAGGTAGGAAAATGGACCTGTGGAATCGGATCAGCCACGATCCAATTGCATTTGGAATATTGTGTTCAGTTCTGGTCACCTCACTATTAGAAGGATGTGGAAGCGCTGGAAAGAGTGCAGAGGAGATTTACCAGGATGCTGCCTGGTTTGGAGGATAGGTCTTATGAGGAGAGGTTGAGGGAGCTGGGGCTGTTCTCTCTGGAGCGGAGGAGGCTGAGGGGAGACTTACTAGAGGTTTATAAAATAATGAAGGGGATAGATAGAGTGAACGTTCACAAGACTATTTCCTCGGGTGGATGGAGCTATTACAAGGGGGCATAACTCTAGGGTTCATGGTGGGAGATATAGGAAGGATATCAGAGGTAGGTTCTTTACGCAGAGAGTGGTTGGGGTGTGGAATGGACTGCCTGCAGTGATAGTGGAGTCAGACACTTTAGGAACATTTAAGCGGTTATTGGATAGGCACATGGAGCACACCAGGATGATAGGGAGTGGGATAGCTTGATCTTGGTTTCAGATAAAGCTCGGCACAACATCGTGGGCCGAAGGGCCTGTTCTGTGCTGTGCTGTTCTCTGTTCTATGTTCTATGCATGATGCAGTCGGCTCTCGCGGTCGAACAGCCTGCACCTGTTCCTATTTCGTATAGTATTATGGTCGAGTGTGGGATACCACATAATATACATTCAGTTGTAAATATGCTATTTCCCATTTGTGCTACGCATGCACAATTGTATATTCACTCAGAGTGCCATTAGTGTGTAGAATTCTCTTCCCAAGGGAGCAGTAGCGACAGGGTCATTTGATACATTAAGGACTAAATTAGGTTAATATTTGGATCCACACTAAGCCAAAATTTATGGTGTAGAGCACGATAGTAGAATGAACACCACAGTCGGATTTTGAATGTTGTGATTGATTAACGTGGAAAGACAGAATAGCGCTCCCCTACTCTGTTCCGCGTATTGTAGTCTCATTATTTCTGCATAATTGGACATTATCTGAGTATTGCAGTAGGCTCATATTTCATTCTTAGTTCTCACCACAGTTATGATCTTGCCGGCAATATCCACTCTCATACCCCCATTCACTCGGTGTTCTGAAAGTTACATACGGTCAAGCTTCCTGATCCAGTTCAGGCCGTGAGGAGAGACACATTTACAACTTATTTGGATGTATGCCAAATGGCTGCCATGCATTCGAGGATATTACTGCGCTATTGTTTTCTGAAGATAATCAATAGATTTCGTGTTTGATTCCAATTTTGGACGGCATGTTTGCCTTGTGGCACACTCAAATAGTATGCATTTCTGCTGCGTTTTAGATGAAGCCTGGTAAGTGCTGCGGGAAAAATGCAGAGTCATTTGTTGGTATTGAGCGAAGGAGAGGACAGAAGCAGTTGGCGAATGCTAAAATGGCAGGAACAATGTCACAGTTCAAGTAGATTTCTATGTTTACATTATGCATGTTCGCACATCATATTTGCTGCTCAAAATCTGATACTCCTTACTCTGGGGGTGTAAGGACGAGATTGTGCAACTGCTTTGAGAACACCCCAAGTCATTAAGACCGACCCATATCTCCAGTTACCAGCCGGTTAATTCTATCCCTGGCAGTCACACTAACGTCACTATCCATCGGCATGATGCGGAGATTCCGGCGTTGGACTGGGGTAAGCACAGTATGAAGTCTCACAACACCAGGTTGAAGTCCAACCGGTTTATTTGGTAGCACAAGCTTTCGGAGTCTCGCTCCTCCTTCAGCTTCACTCACCTGTAGAAGGAGCGAGACCCCGAAAGCTTGTGCAAACAAATAAACCTGTTGGAATTTAACCTGGTGTTGTGAGACTTCTTAGTGTGCTATTCATGGGCTACAGCTTTGTTCGATTGAGGCTGAGTGCAAGGCTGCGGTAGAGCAGCATATGTTAATATTACAAACTTGATAGATCTCTGAACTCAATATTCATGTCAACTATATCAAAGCATAGTTTATGCCGCAATGCCTGCATAATTTTGTTTATGCCGATTTGCCTGCTTTTTTTTCCTTTTTCTATTTTCCTGTCTTCCGACACGGCTTTCATTCTTCAGCGATTCACACCCACACTAGGTAAATCCCTTACTTATTTGTTGTAACTTTTACCCTACCATTTGTATTTTGTACCATAAAACGTGTTGCCATTTAATCTCCCCTACCTTCACCCCCGCAGTTCGATTTTTACTGCCCTCCTCACTTCCTCTTGCACAACGTCCACCATCAATCTCTCTTCTGGAATTTCTGAAGGAAACGGCTTTGAGCTCAATCGTTCAGTTTGGATCTTCACAGATCCAGCCACATTTTCTGAGTAATTCAATCATGTTTTTTTTTCTTCTTCATGACGTTATGCAACAAAATGCTACAAGAGGGACTAAACCAACAGCGGATGTGAACAAAGTCCACATAGACACCAGACTAAAATAGAGTGCAACTGAACATTGACTGCTTCCTAACTATCATGCTGCTGTAAAATTGATAAACGAAATGAACACACTACAGTATTGTGTGTTAAAATGGACTGCAGATAATTATGTCTCATTACATGGGGAGTCAGTAGCATCGTATTGTTGTCAATGGACTAGTAATCCAGAGACCCCGGGTGATGCTCTGAGGGCAAAAAGCGAAAATGCTGTAAAACTCAGCAGGTCTTGCAGCATCTGCAAAGACAGACAAGAGCTGATGTTTCGGGCTCAGATGACCCTAAGTAAAAGCTAAAATGCTCTGGGTGAGTAAGTTTGAATCCAAGTAATGTTCTATAACGGGTTCACGAATGTATTAGAGGGAAGGACATTTGGAGTCCTTATTTGGTGTGTCCTGGATCTGATCTGCAGCATTGCCTTCAGCGATGGGCGATCAATTACTGGCCCAACAGGCGACGGCCGTATTTGATGCACGAATAAACTAAATCAGTCAAGCATCACGTTCTAAACAATATGAGAGAAAATGGGTCAGAAAAATATCAGAATGAAGTCACATTTGGGTAGCACAATTGTTACCACTGCTGTCTCACAGCGCCAAAGACAAAGGTTCAAATCTGACGTCCGGTGAGTGTTTCTGTGAAGCTTGCACCTTCTCCACGTATCTGCGTGGGGATCGGAGAGGTAAACTTCCAACTATCTCAATAAAATAAATGCATGTTCATGTATTAATGATCAGTCTGCGGGACGTCTGCATGAATGCAACAATTGCATTTTTTTGGCGAATAACGGTTTTTCTCTGACAGATGCTCCTCGTTTTGCTGAATTTAACCTGCATTAACTATTCATCTTATTTCAGATTTCCAGCATCTGCGTGATCAGAGAATTTGAAAACAGATATGTTACGGCAGCGGGATGCAGTGCAGATCGGAGAACACAACAGCCATTGGTGAGGTCAATGCAGAATAGTGGAAGAGTTCAAATTTGCAGCCGGAGAGATGGAAAATAATGCATTATCTATACCGAACTCACAGAAGGAAGGATTTATGTCTTATCAATGGAATAAAGTGAAGATGTATAAACAGAGTTTAACACTGATTGAAAACAATTTCACAGCGTACCGGGTATACATAAAGCCGCGAGGATATAGAAAAAAACATATCGAATCCTTAGAATTATTGCTTCCTCCATTTGATGTCCCTTCTGTGTGTGTTTGCTCACTGGCAGAACACGAAATCATTTTCTCAAAATACGTCCCGTTACTTATACACTATTAATAATTCCAGAGGGATAAATAGTTGTGTAATTCGCTACATCAATTACAGTACATTAAACAAACATCATTTTTTCAGCATTTTTACATGGCAGCCAATACGGCTTATTTGAGGAACATCAAAACCCAGGACATGAAGGCTTCAGTCACTTGGAGACCACGGGTTACTATCATTATATTTCACTTTCAAAAGCTCATTTAACAATTGCATAGTATATATTTTCCCAGGATATAACATTGAGAACCTCCACTGATATGTCCATTCACAAATTCATGACAAAAATGATAGTGTGTATTCATGAATCACACAAGGATTTGAGTTTCTGTTTCCACAAAGTTTTCTGCACTGTATTGATTCTTTGATTCTATGATTTATACCTCAAACTATTCAAACCCTGCCAACAATCCATGTGTATCCTTTTTCTACCGTCAAAATATGTTCTTATGCTTGTTTAATTTATAAAGAGCGAACCCAACGTCCTCTCTGTGTCTGCTTCATCTCCCTTCATAAGATCGCACCCACAGCAACAGCCAAGTCACTCGATTGCGACCTTGAAAGTTTCAGTGAAAAATGGGAAATCTATTACCGGTGCTTAAATTACGATCATATTCAGATTCTCAGAATCTGCATGAAATTTGCTTTACTCGAGCACATTTACTTTATTTCACAGTGCGTACTTTAGTGGCGATGGCATTGTCTGAAGTTTGGAACAAATCTGTGCGAGTTTTGACTAAAATAAAAACACAATTTAGCCGAAGCAGCGAGTTTAGGACCTGAAGTAGTTGAATACATTGTCAAATGCACAAGGCTGCAAAGTATTTAACCGGACCCGAATCAATATTACTCAAGTTTGTGTTTTGCTTCACAATGGCATTTGAGCAGCCCAAGGATTGAAATGTGGACATGTGTGAGAAATATGTGTGCTGACTTGGCTAAAGAAATGCAAGGTGAGGCCGTGCTTGTGGAATAAAAGTAGATTTTAAGTAAATTTGTCACCCAGCCTTCACAGATTTATTTTGTTTTGTTCTGCTTTGCCTTCTGCACCCCTCTCCTACTATAGAATCCAAGCATTTTCTACTCTTTTTCATCTCCGAAGAAGAGTCAATCTCACGAGGTTAACTGACTTTCTCTGTCTCCACAGAAGGTGACCGAATTTTTGAATCGTTACACCATGTTCTGTTTCCTTTGAGAAACCAGTAACTCCACTCAATTACCTCTTATTCTTTTAGAATGTGGAAAATCACGCATTTTCTGAATATTTGGAGCTGATGTGGAGTTCATTTTAATGGTCAGAAGTTCAGTATGAAAATTTCAACAAGTATGATTCTCTCAGGGAAAAGGAGTTGGGGACATGAGGGTGGGGGCGGGGAGCGGGGGCGGGTAGCGAGGTAATATCTCTGAAAGATTATGAAAAGGTCTCAGGCAATGATTGACAAAATGATGACTTGAGGTAGCGAAAAAGAGAAAGAAAACACGCCTGGGAAAGTTTCTTTTAATTAAAGATTTTGAGCGAATGGGCGGCACAGTAGCACAGTAGTTAGCATTCCTGCCTCACAGCGCCAGGGACCCGGGTTCGATTTCCTGCTTGAGTTACTGTCTGTGCGGAGTCTGCTCGTTCTCCCCGTATCTGCGTGGGTTTCGTCTGGGTGCTCCGGTTTCCTTCCACGTTCTGGAAGATGTGCTGGTTCGGTGAATTGTCCCGAACAGGTGCCAGACTGTGGCGACTCCAGAAATGTCACAGTAACTTAATCGAAATGTGAGTGTAAGACTTGTGACAAATAAATAAACCTTTAACTTCATGATTGTGGCAGGCATTGGAAATGATTGCGGAAAGTTCTTGGAGGAGGGCGGAAATGTGGGTTAGTGTCATTCAATGGCACGTTTAGCTGAACATTTTTGCAAATGATTCAGCCTTTCCTTCAGCACCAATGTGCTGATTTCCCCCATTGGTGGGCATAGGGATATTTGTGGATCCTCCTCCAGCGTGTCGAGCAGAAATCCCGATTTGGTGTGCCGGATTTGCAGAGCTAAGATAACATGCGTCAGTTGTCGAATTGCACAGTTAAGTCTCACAACTGCAGTATATCAATTTGGCATGCAAGTGGTCCTGTTGTTTACTATCACATATTTGGCATTTAATTTATAATTGTGCCCGCTGATGCTCCTGGGATACCTTCTTGGGCCTAAAATCTGTCCACAGATTGATGTGAATAATAGAGGACTACATTGAGAGAATCTGCAAAATTCTTTACTATTATTCCCTTCTTCCGTTATTTCATGAGCTCTTCAAATGTTGTTCAGTTGATTTTTTGTTTTAGCCTTGGCACCCTCTGGAAACTCGATTATTTTGCGGTCAGTGCATATTATGTTGGAAAACACATGGATTGCATTAGTGGATTGAGATTTATGATCGTGAGGAAATTCAGGAAAACTAATTGGGCCACGCAAGAAATGTTTTTGGGCGAATGGCTTAGAATTGATATTGCTAACTCAACCCAAATACTGAAGAGCAAAAATATTTATGTGCTAGGCTAAATAACATTAATTCCTGTCATTGAAAATTAGCATTATTACACTTGCAAATTAAAATTTCCTTCTGTACGTATCAAGTAACCCAGGCATTGAACAAATTAAAGTTTAACACTGGCAAAAAGGAAAGTATGGCTTTTTCATTAACCATTAAGAATAACATGAATTCCTCCGAATGAAAGAGAAAATGTACAAAAGTATATTTTATTAATGTGGTCAATCATGAATCGGTACTTGTAATGACAGTAAAGGTGAGCATGGTGATGCATCTGGATTGCATAGTGACCAAATAAGTGATTCAATTAATACAAACGCATCAATGCTGAACACTGCAGGTTTGAGAAGATCAAGTGATTCATGGAAAATTCGGAACTGGACAAACATTGTTCAACATTCAGGTCTTACCTGGCTCATTGCACTCTCGGAGCGCAAATACTTTAATCGTGTTGCGTTTCTAGTTACTAATACACAAGCTGAACACTGGAATGACCTGCAATCAGTTACGGATACACTGTTCTCATTCTGTATGCCCGCTGACACAATGCAAGTCTCGGAAGGATTGTTCATCCGATAGTGAGCTGTGGGAGACTGTGTTGAGTGACAATGTAAGTGAGTCAGTTTTGCAGATATCTAGCTCTATTTATTGGGGACGTGAGTTCAGGTACACCACGGTGCCTCGTTTACATTCATCAACAAGAATGTCTAGCTTGTCTCAGTAATGGTGGCAGCCTTAATATTGCTTCAAAATGACATCTCGTTCACTGATGCTTTTAAATGAGTGCCGCATGTTCTCATCATCGCATATTAAGTATTTGTGACTCCAGACAGCGAGATTTGTTTTCGCTGAACACTCCACCGAAATGACCTGGTGAATCACTCAGTTGTGCAGGAATCACGGCGGGAAACAAATGCTGCTATTAGAAGTGACATACACGTTCATTAAGGATTAAATAAATAAATGTAAATAATCGCTAGACTGAACTGTTTCTCAAATTTAACATTGAATTTGCATTGATTAATTGAATATACAATGACCTATGTGGAGTATGTGGCGGCACAGTGGTCTCACAGCAGCAGGAATCGATTTCCGGCTTCTGTCACTGTCTGTGTGGAGTTCACACATTCTCCCGGTGTTTGCATGGGTTTTCTGCGGGTGCTCCGGTTTCCTCCCACACTCCAAAGATGTGCGGGTTATGTGGATTGTCGATGCTGAATTGCCCCTTCGGATCAGGGGAATTAGCGAGGGCAAATGCATGGTGTTATGGTGATAGAGCCTGGGTCGGATTGCGGTAAGTGCAGACATGATGGGCCGAATGGCCTCCTTCTGTACTGCAGTGATTCTAAGATTCTATGAAACCGGGCCACCACTGGGAAATCCGTGCAGACTCAGGAAGAATGTGCAAACTGCACATCGACAGGCGCCCAAGGACGAATATGGAACAGGGTCACAATCGTATTTAAATTGTTAGATTCAGCTGAAAGTTCCTCCTGGAATTTAAAAAAAAAAAATCCTTTTTTTAGCTTTTCCTTTGTCAACAGCAATTTTACAGTGACAATAAAAACGCTGATAATTCATGTGCTAACTTCAAAATTATTAATCACAAGAACTGGACAACAACACGAACGCGTTATAATACAAAATATTTACAAGTCAACAAATGCACTTTCCAAATTTAAATTGCAAGTTTCAAATGAACATATACATTTAGCAGATTTAAATCACAAAATATACACCAACGACTGAATATGATCATTGCAAACACAGTTTGCAAGGTAAGTTGATCAGGGTCCCTCAGCATGCCAGGAATGGTGTGAAATGGAAGGGAATTAATCAATAAATTTCAAATTATGTCCATGGTCAGATCTAATCTGATCGTTCCACAAAATTCGGTTCCATTATCATTTCTGGCCCTGAGGAATGGAAAATCGATGAGCCTGACAATGAGATACAGGCACAGGGTTGGAATGTAATCAGGGGCGAACAGCATCCTACAATACATAGTATTTACTTTCGGACAACTTGTTCTCCCCAGAGGCAGCCCCATCTCCAGCTCATTTATTTCAAGTGATGCAGATGTTAATGTCTATGGCTGTTGAGTGGTTGAAACAGGATAGGTTCAGCGAGCACCACTCGCTGCACAATTAAACCACGCTCAGTGCTGCTTGAAACTGCTTATTATACAATGTTTATCCAGGAATGCTATGATAACCCCGGATTCCCCTCTGTACGACAGTTTTCTGAAAAGACAGCGTGCCGCCCAGGAACACCACGCCTGCCCCCCATTACTCCCAAACAGTCTGAGGATATTTCATACTCTTTATCTTCGTCTCTGAAGCAGATAGAATAATTTAACAGTTGGATTTGCTGCTTTCCTTCCTTGCCAATACATTCGCCCTATTGCTCCGAACATCTATACATATCTTTCTCCACATTCATGTCAAAGGATTTGAAGTCTCGTTCAGCCATGAAGCATACTTTGCAGTTTATTCTTTTATTAACCAACATTATTTTAGAAAAAAAAATCATAACTATGTACATATTCAGAGCTCAATGTCAAGGTTGACTCCATCCGAAGCATTTACCAGTCTGTGTCCATATCTAGGTTTCGATGAGGATATTGCGATTCAGCAACGGGATATAGATAGATCGAGTGATGAGCGAAATTCTGGCAGTTTAATGTGGGGAGGGATAATGTCATGTATATTGGCATATTGGCAGGGGGAATCAAAAGGCAGAGTGGTATCAAAATGGAGAGGGGCTGCAGGTGAGTGAAGTGCAAAGGTGTCTTGGCAATCTAGTGCATGAATTACAAAAATGAACGAGCAGTCAGTTCCAAAAAGTATTTAAGAATGCAAGCTAAGAGGTATTTAGGCCTTCATTGGAAAATGGTTGAAGATTAAACAAAGGGTGATATTGTTGAAATTGTACACGGTGCAGATGAGACCTCATCTGGAACACTGCATACAGCTTTGTTCCGCGTACACTAAAAGTGATAGTCATATTGGAAGCACGCTAATAGAATTAACGATGCTATTCCCTGGGATAAGACTCTTCCCTTTCAAGAGCGAATTAATAGTGTGCCTGTATTCCTTGGAAATTGGAAGAGTGAAGGGTGACATTATTCAATCACATAACTTTCTGAGGGTGATTGACAGAGTAGATGGTGCGATACCGTCAATGGTGGGAGACCTCGAACAAGGGGATATGACTACAAGGTAAATGTTGGTCATTTAAAACTGAGTAACAGAAACATTTCTTCGCACAGAGGTTGGCGAATTTCTGGAATTCTCTGCACCAACATATAGTGGAGACCGGATCATTCGCAGTATTTAAGGTGAAACTGGGCAAACATTTGATTGATCGGTGAACAGAGGGAGATGGGGAAATGATAAAGGTCAGATATTGACCATCCTTGATTACATTAAATGACGGGTCAGGCATGAAACACTTGAGCGGGTGGTGATAAAGCTGCTTATTTAGGTTCAGCAGTCGATGTTTTGTAATCACCTCTGCACTGTGTTTTAGACAGTAAGAAGTTTAACAACACCAGGTTAAAGTCCAACAGGTTTATTTGGTAGCAAAAGCCACACAAGCTTTCGAGGCTCTAAGCCCCTTCTTCAGGTGAGTGGGAATTTCATACTCTCACCCACTCACCTGAAGAAGGGGCTTAGAGACTCGAAAGCTTGTGTGGCTTTTGCTACCAAATAAACCTGTTGGACTTTAACCTGGTGTTGCTAAACTTCTTACTGTGTTTACCCCAGTCCAACGCCGGCATCTCCACATCATGACTGTGTTTTAGAAGCAGTTTCAAAATCCTGACTGCGCAACATTGAAGTAATTATGTTACAATTCTATCAAGATGTTAAGGGAAGGGCCACTTGTTTTGCCTGTCTCCCGATTCATCTCTCTTCCCTCTCTATGTAACAATTGGAGATCATTGCTTTACAACCTACTGTGGAAGTGCCTTGGATGCTTATGTCTGTGAATCGAATGTGCGCCAGTGGGCATTTCCTCTCCATCTTTCAGCTTATATCATTAGCCTTCAAGGCAATCCAAGCCACTGCTGAGAGCTCGCAGAGGCGTGCTCGCCTCACTGCATAACACTATGCTTCAAACTCTGTTGTGGGAGTTTGAAAAATATCAAGCTCTGAGCCCATATAATCCCCAAATCCGGAACAAAAAAACTTAAATACAGGATATTTTAGATAATGGTGATGTTTTGCACAAGCCAATCTGGATTGCCAGTTATATTGTCGTGGGCGAGTTGATATCTGTCCGTGCCTTTGTCTTTGTGTGTTGTTGTTTGTGATGCAGAGTTTGTGTAATAGATGAGATATTACATTCTCCCACCGATCATTCCAAGGACAAGTCAAATGTGGTGTTAGATAAAGCGTACCTTTACTCTGCACTCTTGTTTCAAACATCAGGTAGGGAGTAAAAGTCACTCAGTTTGGTTGCATCGAAAAGTAAACAGGGCCAGTACAACATGGAGTTACAAAGAGCATAAACGTTGTATTTGTTAACGTTTGAACCCTCCCAGAATGTGTAAACCACTGTTAGAAAGAGCGTAGAAGTCCTTGGAATAGAAGACCTAACTGTTCAGATAACAGTATATTCGACTCTTGGCAGTGCCAAGGGAACTTGGAAATGTGGCAGTTGAAAGGATAGAGGCACTAATGTTGATTATATTTGGAATGTGGTGCTAATTAAAATGAAATTATGTCAACACAATTGAGGAGAAATAGCCTCTCAAAATGTTAGATAACACGAGGAAGAGGACGGACCCTGGAGCAGTCTATTATGAAAGATCAAGCTGGCGTTAAATCGAATGCAATGGGAACCATGGAATAATATTCATAAAATCTGCAGCAGTGTGGAATTTGGAAGAAATGGTGTTGATTTCAGAGATCATGCGAAGATCTGTGAGTCGAGAAACTGGAGGTATTTTTATTCCCTTAATATCCAGCAAGCGGGGTCAATTCCATATTACTGTCTTGGCCCACATGAGCACAGATTGTTCAGGAAGTTATCGTCAACTCCTATATATTTCTGGTGTAATAAAACAGATGGATATCAATAATTTACATTAATCTTTCGAGTGGTAATGATGGGACCAGCTTTCACACGGTGGTATTTCTTTTCTCCGACATTATTAATGACTCATTTAATTAAACGAATCGGATATTACCCGCCCCCCCCCTCCCCCCCCCATCCTTAATCTGCTCTCTGCACTTGGACTGAGTCACCCCATAAGTGAAGGCATTTGTGCAGCAAAGTAAGTTGGCCAACATATACGGGAAGCTTTGAAAGATATGCTCAGAAGCATGACGCTTCACCATATTTTTCCAGTAACATTATAATCTAAGAACTCAATAACCAATCGCGACTTATTGGATGAAGTTGCCTGATATGGCGCAGTGTAATTTTGCAGCAGGCGTATGCTGTCCATCTCTGGGTCACTGTATTGTTCTACCTTGCATTGACCTCTTAGGCATTTACAGAGTCGAATGTGCCTAAAATGGGTCTCACTGTCAGAGCATTAAGCAATACAATCAATGAAAATCCAACAGCCGTGTTGCAATTCTCTCAAATCAGCCAAATACCACCCAGACTGGCTGAGAAGCATAGACTGGTTTCACAGCAAAGAACCACGGTAAATTATCAATTATTTATCCGGGTTCAACTGCAAATTAGAAGGAGGCATTTTTCAAACAGAGCAGAATGCATGTTTTGGCTATAATCGCAGCCACAGTTTCCTAAGTGCAATATTTTGACTTCGCATTCTGTCAATATAGCTTCAAATCGATCGAAGAAAAAACGACATTCATTCGGAGGAAGTACTCGGTGGCTGCAGAAAAATGGCATTACAATATGAGTGCGATGTCCAGATAGGGTCTCGCAAAATTATAATTATTTATCCAATACAATATGATAGCCGTGATGATGAATTATAGTTCAGCAGCAGACATGGCCAGGATGTAGGGGCTGGTGCAACTGGAGACCACACTTTTCTGAGACAGGATTCCATTTACCATTAAATTAACTGTAAGTGAAAGAAGCGAAAACGTACTGAAAATGACTTATTAATAAGTCACCACATTTGACCCTGAGAGTAAGTGCTGGATTTTAGCAGGAAGTAAAGGACTATTTGTAACTCGGTGAGTGGTAATAACACACAAAATGCAGGTTGCATTCTCCTTGGATTGAAGATCAGAAAAGTTGTCGATCAGAAAACTGCTCTCAACAGGCACGTATGGGTTTTGTACAGACAGAACAATGGAATAAAGGGACAAGTGATCCATCTCTATCGGCTTTAGGAAATTGTTAGAAAATGGAAAGTGAAAGATGAGTACAAGGTAATCTTTTCATTGTGATGATAGGGTGCAGAATTACCGTTGTGACCAATGAAGGAAATCTGCATCCTTGTAATGTTCCTAAATTCCATCTCAATGCAGGTTCCTCTATTATAGTCACATCATCGAGACAACGCGGAAGCAGGTCAATTGGCCCATCCATCCTGCACTGAAACTCTGACAGAGCACCTTACCCATGCCCCCTGCCTGACATCTTCCAGTAACCTGATACATGCTCCCCGTTAATCCATATAACCTACACATTCTTTCACACTTAGGGACAATTTATCATTGCTAATCCACTTAACTTGCGCTTCTACCTGTGACCACTAAACTGTTTCTTAATTTCAGTTAGGAGCAACACCTTAGTTTTCAGTAAGTCATTTAATAGCATTACACAGTGAAGCCGTGGCTTCAGATATTTGTGATATTGATTACCGTTCAAACGACTTCAGAGATTTGTTCCTCATAAAGATGTCGGGCTAAAAACGGAGCATTCGACGTTCATATGGTCAGTCCTGTTGTTTTTAGCAGGAGCCCAATTAATGCACATCTGTCAGGATGTTTCATAGATTGTGGTCCAACTGGCATTCTAGTGCACTTCGATCGGGCACGGCAGCTTCTTGACTTTGTTGCCGAACAAGAGATTCCCTCTCCCCGTTTAAAAAGAAATAGAATTTCAGGAGTACAGATTATGAAGGTGGCATCGCAAGGAAAAATTGAACAAATGGGATGATATTGATTAAATTAAGATGGTATTCAAAATAAACATGATGCGCGTGCGAAAATAATCAAAGGCGCCGTGGGAATTGTTGATCATCCTGGAGATATTGTTCGACAAACCAATGACTCGAGTGCACCTCGAAATGCTGAGAATGGAAGAGAAGAGTCAGGAATCGATCATAGAATCATCGGGCGGCGTTTTGTCGATGAGGTAGAAATTACAAATTCTGTTGCTTTTTTTTCCAGTTCACGTTTTTAAAAAATGAATGGATAACAATACAGTGAGTGTGCTGCAGGATCACATTGTGCAGCTGTACATGAATGGGTAACAATACAGTGAGTGTGCTGCAGGATCACACTGTGCAGCTGTACATGAATGGATAACAATACAGTGAGTGTGCTGCACGATCACACTGTGCAGCTGTACATGAATGGATAACAATACAGTGAGTGTGCTGCAGGATCACATTGTGCAGCTGTACATGAATGGATAACAATACAGTGAGTGTGCTGCAGGATCACACTGTGCAGCTGTACATGAATGGATAACAATACAGTGAGTGTGCTGCAGGATCACACTGTGCAGCTGTGCATGAATGGATAACAATACAGTAAGTGTGCTGCAGGATCACACTGTGCAGCTGTACATGAATGGATAACAATACAGTGAGTGTGCTGCAGGATCACACTGTGCAGCTGTGCATGAATGGATAACAATACAGTAAGTGTGCTGCAGGATCACACTGTGCAGCTGTACATGAATGGATAACAATACAGTGAGTGTGCTGCAGGATCACATTGTGCAGCTGTACATGAATGGATAACAATACAGTGAGTGTGCTGCAGGATCACATTGTGCAGCTGTACATGAATGGATAACAATACAGTGAGTGTACTGCAGGATCACACTGTGCAGCTGTGCATGAATGGATAACAATACAGTGAGTGTGCTGCAGGATCACATTGTGCAGCTGTACATGAATGGATAACAATACAGTGAGTGTACTGCAGGATCACACTGTGCAGCTGTGCATGAATGGATAACAATACAGTGAGTGTGCTGCAGGATCACATTGTGCAGCTGTACATGAATGGATAACAATACAGTGAGTGTGCTGCAGGATCACATTGTGCAGCTGTACATGAATGGATAACAATACAGTGAGTGTGCTGCAGGATCACATTGTGCAGCTGTACATGAATGGATAACAATACAGTGAGTGTGTTGCAGGATCACATTGTGCAGCTGTACATGAATGGATAACAATACAGTGAGTGTGTTGCAGGATCACATTGTGCAGCTGTACATGAATGGATAACAATACAGTCAGTGTGCTGCAGGATCACACTGTGCAGCTGTACATGAATGGATAACAATACAGTGAGTGTGTTGCAGGATCACATTGTGCAGCTGTGCATGAATGGATAACAATACAGTGAGTGTGCTGCAGGATCACATTGTGCAGCTGTACATGAATGGATAACAATACAGTGAGTGTGTTGCAGGATCACATTGTGCAGCTGTACATGAATGGATAACAATACAGTCAGTGTGCTGCAGGATCACACTGTGCAGCTGTACATGAATGGATAACAATACAGTGAGTGTGTTGCAGGATCACATTGTGCAGCTGTACATGAATGGATAACAATACAGTCAGTGTGTTGCAGGATCACATTGTGCAGCTGTGCATGAATGGAAACTGAAATCGTGAATAGTGTGCGTGCCCCACGCAAAGGCAGCAGCTCTTGTGGTTGATGCTTAAAAGCCACCTGAGTTGGCCTGGCAAGTTATTCAGTCTCAGTAATTGATCAGTAATTTGAGGAATGTAAAGTTCCGATCCATTTCGTTTTGATTATTCACTCTTAGTTGTAATCATTGAAAAATCCGACCACTGCTTTCCTTCCCTATAAAAATATATTTTAAGCATATTCACATGACGCCCTCTGTTACTTTTCCATGCATCTGGCGTTCTTTTCAAACAATTCACCACACTCAATTTTCTTTCAATTTGACAGTGCCCACGAAAAATTGCTTTTAACGTTTCACCTACCACTGGTTGCAATTGTCAAACATTATCCACACTAACAAAACTACAAAATTTTGATTTATTATGCTCTTCCTGTTTCATCACATGCTGTGCCACTTTTAAATGGTGTCGAGCCAATTCTCCTGCTCTCTGCAAACTTGCCCGAAAATTTGGTTCATTGCCCAAGAATGTGCTCTCAGAACGTTGATTGACGAATTGCTGCTGAATCATTTTCAATTGTCATTTTAGCTCATGACCAAGTCCTAATTCAAATGGGTAGAATTAAGTGGAGTCATTATGTGCATCCCTAAGTGCAAAGAAATTAAATGGAATTCCTTCAACCCTATCCTCTGGATAATTTTGACAATAAAGAACAAAGAACAAAGAACAGTACAGCACAGGAAACAGGCCCTTCGGCCCTCCAAGCCTGAGCCGCTCCTTGGTGCAACTAGACCAATCGTTTGTATCCCTCCATTCCCAGGCTGCTCATGTGATTATCCAGGTAAGTCTTAAAGGATGTCAGCGTGCCTGTCTCCACCACCCTACTTGGCAGCGCATTCCAGGCCCCCACCACCCTCTGTGTAAAAAACGTCCCTCTGACATCTGAGTTATACTTCGCCCCTCTCACCTTGAGCCCGTGACCCCTCGTGATCGTCACCTCCGACCTGGGAAAAAGCTTCCCACTGTTCACCCTATCTATACCCTTCATAATCTTGTACACCTCTATTAGATCTCCCCTCATTCTCCGTCTTTCCAGGGAGAACAACCCCAGTTTACCCAATCTCTCCTCATAGCTAAGACCCTCCATACCAGGCAACATCCTGGTAAACCTTCTCTGCACTCTCTCTAATGCCTCCACGTCCTTCTGGTAGTGCGGCGACCAGAACTGGACGCAGTACTCCAAATGTGGCCTAACCAGCGTTCTATACAGCTGCATCATCAGACTCCAGCTTTTATACTCTATACCCCGTCCTGTAAAGGCAAGCATACCATATGCCTTCTTCACCACCTTCTCCACCTGTGTTGCCACCTTCAAGGATTTCTGGACTTGCACACCTAGGTCCCTCTGTGTTTCTATACTCCTGATGACTCTGCCATTTATTGTATAACTCCTCCCTACATTATTTCTTCCAAAATTTATCACTTCGCATTAATCCGGATTAAACTCCATCTGCCATCTCTCCGCCCAATTTTCCAGCCTATCTATATCCTGCTGTATTGCCTGACAATGCTCTTCGCTATCCGCAATTCCAGTCATCTTCGTGTCACGCACAAACTTGCTGATTACACCAGTTACACCTTCTTCCAAATCATTTATATATATCACAAATAGCAGAGGTCCCAGGACAGAGCCCTGCGGAACACGACTGGTCACAGACCTCCAGCCGGAAAAAGACCCTTCGACCACTACCCTCTGTCTCCTATGGCCAAGCCAGTTCTCCACCCATCTAGCCACTTCTCCTTGTATCCCATGAGCCTTAACCGTCTTAACCAACATGCCATGTGGGAGTTTGTCAAATGACTTACTGAAATCCATATAGACGACATCCACGGCCCTTCCTTCATCAACCGTTTTTGTCACTTCCTCAAAAAACTCGACCAAATTTGTAAGGCACGACCTCCCTCTTACAAAACAATGCTGTCTGTCACGAATGAGATTGTTCCGTTCTAAATGCACATACATCATGTCTCTAAGAATCCTCTCCAACTCCTTCCCTACCACGGACGTCAAGCTCACCGGCCTATAATTTCCTGGGTTATCCCTGCTACCCTTCTTAAACAACGGGACCACATTCGCTATCCTCCAATCCTCAGGGACCTCACCCGTGTCCAAAGAAGCGACAAAGATTTCCGTCAGAGGCCCAGCAATTTCATCTCTCGTCTCCCTGAGCAGTCGAGGACAGATGCCATCAGGCCCTGGGGCTTTGTCAGTTTTAATGTTCCCTAAAAAACCTAACACTTCCTCTCTTGTAATGGAGATTTTCTCTAACGGTTCAACACCTCCCTCCGAGACACTCCCGGTTAACACGCCACTCTCCTTCGTGAATACCGATGCAAAGTATTCATTTAGGATCTCCCCTATTCCCTTGGGCTCTAAGCATAATTCCCCTTCTTTGTCCCTGAGAGGTCCGATTTTCTCCCTGACAACTCTTTTGTTCCCAACGTATGAATAGAATGCCTTAGGATTCTCCTTAATCCTGCCTGCCAAGAACATCTCGTGACCTCTTTTTGCCCTTCTAACTCCCCGTTTGAGTTCTTTCCTACTCTCTCTCTGTATTCCTCCAGAGCTCCATCTGTTTTCTGTTGCCTGGACTTAACCTAAGCCTCCCGTTTCATTTTAATCAGATCCTCAATTTCCGTGGTTATCCACGGCTCTCGAATCCTACCGTTCCTATCTTTCCTTTTTTACAGGCACATGCCTATCCTGCAGCCGTATCAATTGTTCCTTAAAAGAGTCCCACATGCCAGACGCGGACTTACCCTCGAACATCCTCTCCCAATCAACATCCACCAATTCCTGCCTAATCCGGCTATCGTTAGCCTTCCGCCAATTTAACACCCTGCCCGTAGGACAGCACTCATCCTTGTCCATTACTATCCTAAAGTTAACAGAGTTGTGGTCACTATTTGCCACATGTTCCCCTACCGAAACTTTGACGACCTCACCGGGCTCATTTCCCAGAACTAGGTCCAGTATAGCCCCCTCTCTCGTCGGGCTATCTACATACTGTTCCAAAGAACCTTCCAGTACGCATTTTACAAATTCCTCCCCGTCCGGACCCCCAGCTCTCAGCACTTTCCAGTCTGTGCCAGGGAAATTAAAGTCCCCCACTACAACAATCCTATTTTTTCTGCACCTATCCAGAATCTCCTGACATATCCTTTCCTCCACTTCCCGTGGGCTGTTGGGTGGTCTCTAGTACACCCCCAGCATAGTGACTGCACCCTTCCTGTTTCTGAGTTCCACCCACAGCGACTCAGTACATGACCCCGCTAAGTTGTCTACCCTCTGCACCGCGGTAATATGCTCCTTAACTAATATCGCTCCTCCCCCACCGTTTTTAGCCCCTCATCTGTCTCGCCTAAAACACTTATACCCCGGAATATTCAGCTGCCAGTCCTGTACTTCTTTTAACCAAGTTTCCGTCACCGCAACCACATCCAAATTCCGCATAAGCATTAAGGCCCTAAGTTCGTCTGTTTTACCCCGTCCGCTCCTCGCATTGAAGCAGATGCACTCCAGACCTCCAGGCCCACTCAGGTCATCCTCCTTCAGAGTGCTCCTCTTCTTAGCTAGCCTTGCCCTGGTCCCCAGCTCAACCCCAGCCTCAGTATTTACTGACCTACTGTTTTAATCCCCACCCCCCTGCCACACTAGTTTAAATCCTGCCGAAACACTCTAGCAAAACTCCCAGCCAGGATATTTGCTCCCTTCCAGTTAAGGTGTAACCCATCCTTTCTGTACAGTTGCCATCCTGACTTGAAGATTTCCCAGTTATCTATGAATTTAAAACCCTCCCTCTTGCACCAGTCAGTTAGCCACGCGTTCAACTGTAGAATCTGCCTGTTCTGAGCCTCACTTGCACTAGACACCGGGAGCAGTCCAGAGATTGCTCCCCTGGAGGCCTTAAGTTTTAGCCTAGCACCCAACTCCCTGAAATTCTCTCGAATGACCCCCCTGCTCTTCCTACATACATCATTTTCACCAATGTGTATAATCACATCCGTTTGACTCCCTTCCTTTTTAAATATGCTTCCTACCCTCTCGGAGACATCCAGTACCCCGGCACCAGGGAGGCAGACTACCATCCTGGATTCTCGTTCACTCCCACAGAACCGCCTGTCCGTGCCTCTAACCATTGAGTCCCCCACAACTATCGCTCTCCTAAACCCCTTCTTTCCCTTCCGGACCCCTGAGCCTGTCTCTGTGGAGGCGATCTGGTCCTCGTGGCTTAGCCCTGGAGGGTTATCCCCCTCCACAGAATCCAAAACAATATACCTATTTTGGAGGGGGACAACCACAGGGGATCCCTCCACAGACTGCTCACTCCCTTCCCTTCTCCCATCTGTTGCCCATCCCTTTCTTTTATGGGAGCCTGCCACTGGGGTACTTTCTGGCACATCACCCTTCTGTGTTTACCCCTCCTAACTGTGACCCACGTGTCTTCCTTCTGAGACCCTGGTGTCACTACCTGACTATAACTTTTATCTATTAATCTCTCATTTTCCCTAACAAAACTCAGTTCATCGAGCCTCAGCTCCAGCTCCCTTACACGACCCTTCAGGAGTTGCAGTTCCACGCATCTGGCACAGGTATGGACTTCCGGGAGGCAAGTTGTCTCCAGGAACTCCCACATCCCACACCGAATGCAGTATACTGGCCTCCCACTCATACCAGCCATGTCCGTTTTAGTTTTTGGGAGATAAAACAAAAAAGGGGGTGTAACAGAAGAAAAACAAACAACCTTCCTCGGCTTCGCCGAAGCCCTGTGAGCCAAAGCCCTTACAGCTCACACTCTGCTCCCTGCTCACTCCACTGCCCGCTCCAGACGCTGCCCGCTCAAAAGTGCGGCCTGCTTTTCAACCCTCCAAAAAAACCTCCCCAGGCTGCTCCTGGGCCTACTTCCTGTTTTGAAAAAAAAACTCCTTTTTAAATTAGCCCTTTTTAAACCTTCCCCAGGCTGCTCCTGGGTCTACTTCCTGTTTTTTAAAAAAACCTCCTTTTTAAATTAGCCCTTTTTAAACCTTCCCCAGGCTGTTCCTGGGCCTACTTCCTGTTTTGAAAAAAACCTCAGATTTTTAAGCCAAATTTAACTGAAAAATAAATAAATAAAATGCAGACACAATCTCTTTTACCCTCAGCCTGCTCCTGTGGAACAATGAGGACATTGTTTTAAAGGAGGACAACAGCGGCAGATGCGTCAATAAACATTTAGGAAGGTGGTAGGAGAACTGAAAATTATTGCTAAATTTATGTCCAATGTGGATTTAATAAAAGAGGCTTAGAATGCCAAAACACGTTTCTTATTACAATGTGATATCTCTCATTGAGTCCGTGTCAATTGAGATATTGTGAGTAACACTGGCATTGAATATTCGGAAGATGCAAATAGTTTGAGGAGGGTGAAGAGGAGATTTACTAAAAAATACCGGGAGGAATCTCAGCTAAGTGAGGGAGACGAGATAATCATAGAAACCCTACATTGCAGAAAGAGGCCATTTCGCCCATCGAGTCTGCACCGATCACAATCCCACCCAGGCCCTACTCCCATACATACATTTACCCGCTAATCCCTCCAACGTGCGCATCGCAGGACACTAAGAGGCAATTTTAGCATGGCCAATCAACCTAACCCACACATGTGCGGACTGTGGGAGGAAGCCGGAGCACCCGGAGGAAGCCCACGTAGACACGAGGGGAATGTGCAAACTCTACACAGACAGTGACCCAAGCCGGGAATCGAACCCAGGACCCTGGAGCTGTAAAGCAGCATGGATAACCCCTGTGCTACCGTGCCACAGATAAGATGGGTGCTTCTCTCTCCTCACATCAGAGGAAACAAATCAGGTCATGTAACTAAGTCTGAGAGAGAGGGGGAGAGAGAGAGAGAGAGACAGGCAGACAGACAGACAGAGACACAGACACAGACACAGGGAGAGACAGACACACTGGTCCTCCATTGACATCCATATGTCTGTAACTTCCTTTAAATCCTATAACTTATCTGCATTGCTCCAAAACTGGCCTCTTGAGCATACATGAGAATCATCCATTCAACATTGCAGAAATGTCAGTAGCTGCTTAGGCCTAACTCTTTTTTTTCCTAACGCTCTCTGCCACCCGATACCCCTTTAAGATGCTTCTTAACACTTATTGGTCTGGCCGGATATTGGTCCTCCTTCCTATCAGAGATTCGCAGGACCACAAAACTTTTAAGACACGGAATGAGTTTATTCTTACTATGCGTGTTCAGGCCTCTGAATGAAAAATGCACCCAGTGTCATTCGCCCACCTTCTGCTCAGATCCCGCAATATTTTTCCTTTTCAGGTAACGAATGCAATTGCTCTAGTGAGGCTGAATCCACTATTTCAGAAGCTTATCATTGATCAAGTGTAAGTGATGTTCTGCCGAAAGCTTCGATGATTCACCTGGAGGAATGGATATATTGTTCACTGAGATCTTACTGGACGTCTTTTAGGTCTCGGTTGTAATGGACAGAGCGTGTGATATCAAGAAATGCAACGGCAGCAGCCGTATCAGAAGAAGGACAAAATGGTTTACCTCACGATTGTTGATATTGGACATCCCTCGAATGTCTACCTGAATCTGCAGTGTCCATAGTGACTTAAACACTAGACTCAACAGTAGGCCATTTCACACTTTGAGCCTGCTCCGCCATTCTTTATAATCATGGCTGATCTTCAAATTCAATATCCTAATTCCCCATTTCCCCCATATCCCTTGATCCCTTTAGGTCCAAGTACTAAATCTAGTTTATTCTTTAAATGAGATAGCGACAATCCAAGACTGAGTGCAGCTTCCCTTTCGGTAAAATAAACATCGGTCTGAATAGTGCTGTGTTCATTCTGGAGCCCTGCCTCCACATTCAATCTGGGATGTTAGAGACTGGAAATACTGTCGCTTATTTATAAAAAAGCTGTGATGTGGAGATGCCGGCGTTGAACTAGAGTGGGCATGGTAAGAAGTTTCACAACAGCTGGTTAAAGTCCAACAGGTCTATTTGGAATCACAAGCTTTCGGAGCGCTGCTCCTTCATCAGGAGCGCTGCTCTTTCATGAGGTGAGTCACCTGATGAAGGAGCAGCGCTCCGAAAGCTCTTGATTCCAAATAAACCTGTTAGATTTTACTCTGCTGTTGTGGATTTTCTTTTGCTATCAAGAACTACCATCGGTGTTTATGAATACAAAACACGTGTATTCTGATAAAGATCCAGTTGCTTTAATAATGTGCTTTGGGGAATGATATCTGCTGTGCTTTTCCAGTCTAATCGACATCTGATTCTGTTCATGCTGCAACGGGGTTACATTTTAACCGCACCACGACTATCATTCGGTTTGGTTTGTCACGATAATAGCAGGGAGAGAGCAGACGCCAGAACAAGTCAAGGTTTCATTGGCATGTTCTACCTGCAATACAATCGCACGCTGAATCTGACTCGTGAGCAATGTGTCAGGGTCATTCGTCGTCACCATCCCTGGTATGTCCAGTCCCACTGGCATTGCAGATCCAGCAGAGCTGACAGCTGTCTGGCACACATTCTGGATGCATTCTGGTGGGAAATCCCCAATAGTGACTCCAAGAATTATGATTTCTCACGGCATTCGTGCAAAGACAGGGAAGGACATCTTCTGCTGACTCCCACCTACCACCCTCCATCAGCTGAAAAATCTCTGCTACTCAAAGCTACATAATAGTTGAGGGAATCATTAGCTTCAGATTTCTACCTCTCTCTTTGGTCCATGTCATTTCCTCAACCACCATGGGAGTCACATCATCTTTTGCATGGAAGTTCAAACGTGCATCAGCGTCCTCTGAACAGAAAGGTCGAATCTACTGGGAACTAAGTGTCAGATTATAATACATTTTTTCCAATTCGATATGGGAAACAGATTTCTTAGTCTCAGTCGAATTTACGTCTCCATATTGTGAACTTAAAATCTGAGGCAATTGCCTGCAACATTTAATACCTGGCACCAACCTCTCACTGAGAAAATCTAAGCCTTTATTTGCGATTGATCAATTGCGAGGCTGTGGCGTCGTGGTATTGTCGCCAGATTAATAATCCAGAAAACCGGAGCAATTTTCTGGGACTCGAGGTTCGAATCCCACTATGGCACCTGAAGAAATTTCAATTCAATAAAAATATGCAATTGAAAGTCTGCTGATGACCATGCAACCATTATCGATCTTCATAAAAACCCATCTGGTTCACTGATGCCCGACAGGGAACGAAATCTACCATCATTACCTGCCTTGGCTACACGTGACTCCAGAACCACAGCAATTTGGTTGACTCTGAAATACTGTCAGGCATGGACAATGAATGCTGGCTCAGCCAGAACGCATGGAAGAATAAAAATAAAATAAACCACCGTCAGTTATTATGCGGCATGCGGCAAGCTGATTGGGCGGCTCGCCTGTCAATCACAATGGCGTGTGGGCGTCTGTTAGTCAGGGCGAACGTCGGCTCGGAGCATCTTCATGAGGAAAACCATGTTTAAATTGAGGGGGTTTATTTATTGTTGTCACTGACTATAATGTATAAATGTTATCTGTTCCGATTTTGGAGTCAATCTTTCCCTCACACGGTGTTTTGAGGCCATTATGAGGGGCGCGGCCATCACCGAGAAGTGATGGACACAAAATGGCGGCGGTTGGGGATGTCCCCCGGCCGCTCGGCAAGGCCGCCAATACTTTAAAAAATTAAAGAAAAAAAATGGATTGCGGATGTGGTTCCTTTTTTCAAGGAGGGAAATAGGGATAGCCCAGGAAATTACCGACCGGTGAGTCTAACCTCAGTGGTTGGTAAGCTGATGGAGAAGATCCTGAGGAACAGGATTTATGAGCATTTAGAGAGGCTAAGTTTGCTCAAGAATACTCAGCATGGCTTTGTCAAAGGCAGATCCTGCCTGACGAGCCTGGTGGAGTTCCTCGAAAATGTGACTAAACACATTGACGAAGGGAAAGCGGTAGATGTGGCTGATCTGGATTTTAGCAAGGCGTTCGATTAGGTCCACCATTCAAGGCTTCTAGAAAAATGTGAGAGGGCATGGGATCCAAGGGGCTGCTGCCCTGTGGATCCAGAACTGTCTTGCCCAAAGGAGGCAGAGAGTGGGTATAGGTGGATCTTTTTCTAAATGGAGGTCGGTCACCAGTGGTGTGCCCAGGGATCTGTTCTGGGACCCTTGCTGTGTGTCATTTTCATAAATGACCTGGATGAGGAAGCGGAGGGATGGGTTGGTAAGTTTGCCGACGACACGAAGGTTGGTGTGGTTGTGGATAGTCTGGAGGGATGTCAGAAGTCACAGAGGGACATAGATAGGATGCAAGACTAGGCGGAGAAGTGGCAGATGGACTACAATCCAGATAAATGCGTAGTGTTCCATTTTGGCAGGTCAAATGGGCTGAAGGAGTACAATATTAAGGGAAAGACTCTTAGTGCTGTAGAGGATCAGAAGGACCTTGGGGTCCGGGTCCTTAGGACTCTAAAATCGGTCCTGCAGTTGGAGGAGGTGGTTAAGAAGGCGTATGGTGTGCTGGCCTTTATCAATCGAGGGATTGAGTTTAGGAGTCCGGGGATAATGATGCAGCTATATAAGACCCTCGTCAGGCACCACTTGGAGTACTGTGCTCAGTTCTGGTCGCCTCATTACAGGAAGGATGTGGAAAAGATTGAAAAGGTGCAGAGGAGATTTACAAGGATGTTGACTGGATTGAGTGGCATGCCTTATGAGGATAGGCTGAGGGAGCTCGGTCTTTTCTCCGGGACAGACGTAGGATGAGAGGAGAGCTAATAGAGGTATATAAGATGAGAGGCATAGATCGGGTGGATTCTCAGAGGCTTTTTCCCAGGGTGGAAATGGCTGCTACGAGAGGACACAGGTTTAAGGTGCTGGGGGGTAGGTACAGGGGAAATGTTAGGGGAAGTTTTTCACACAGAGGGTGGTGGGCGAGTGGAATCGGCTGCCGTCAGTGGTGGTGGAGGCAAACTCAGTAGGGTCTTTGAAGAGACTCCTGGATGAGTACATGGGAATTAATAGGATGGAGGGTTATAGGTAGGCCTAAAAGGTAGGGATATGTTCGGCACAACTTGTGGGGCAGAAGGGCCTGTTTTGTGCTGTAGTTTTTTCTATGTTTCTATGAACACATCGTTACATATGCAAAATCGATGAACCCAAACGTTTTGAAACAAAATTAAATATCCTGCACAACTGAAACAAGAGACAGGGAAAAAGGGATAGATGGACTAGGTAGATAGATGAAGGACAGTGAGAGAGAAAGGGTTAGGCAGACACGTGGTGAGACAGACAATGACAGGGACAGGAACAGAGACAGATTCAGGAATGAAAAAATGAAATGGAGGGATCTATCCGCTAAA
This sequence comes from Mustelus asterias, assembly GCF_964213995.1. Taxonomy (NCBI): domain Eukaryota; kingdom Metazoa; phylum Chordata; class Chondrichthyes; order Carcharhiniformes; family Triakidae; genus Mustelus; species Mustelus asterias. The sequence continues at coordinate 154,152 of NW_027590620.1, forward strand.
CATAGCGAATGAAATTCTTATCCCCCTCCACCCCCCCCCTCGACCCCGGCAAAAACACCCCCCCATCCAGCCCCCGATCCCCTGCCCCCGCGTACATATGCACATATCGTATTGTATTCCAGCTAAAATTATAGACTCCCACAAACATCAATTGCAGACTGACCGGCGAATCACTTTCAACGACATTGGTCGGTGGACGAATGTTGCTACAGGGAGGGAGCAATATTCCCTCGAGGGAAAGCGCTCAAAATCTTCTTTGCACTAGGTTCAGGAAAGTTGGAACGTGGGATATTCGGTTATAACTCTGCTAACCAGGTACTGGTTAATCGGCACTGTTTTGGGAGTTTCAGTGTATTAGCTTTCCAGAGATCTCGGCTGGTGCTCCCAGATGTGATTTAAAATCCATCGTGGTTGGTGTATTTAAATCCAATGCATACAAACCTCAACTGAAAGTTATTCTCAGTAATGCGGACCATGAACATATCTTTGGAGTCCAAAAAAACAACCTAGTTTATTAATGCTTTTAATGGATTGACTCCTGTCCACTTTGCAAAGCAGGCTTTCATGCGATTCCGGACACTGGTCAACCTGGTTGACTCTCAAACTCTCTCTGAAATGGCCAATCCAGTCTTTCAGATCAGGGTCATTGTTAGGCACCAAATGCTGGCTCCTTCAGCCACGCACACGTCCTATGAAATAATGAAAATGAAGTCGAAACACGCTGAAAATATTTCACAGGAAAACCAACTGAGGAGATTTACTGTTAACACAGCGAGATATTGCGATCTGGTCTTTCTGACTGCAAGGTACGGGAAGATATCCAATAGTATATTTCTCAATGAGAATTCAACCAACAAATCACAGTGGCTGCAGTCACTTTTAGACAGCAATCAGCTCGCTTTTGCATGGGGCATGGACCAAGCAGGATGACTTGCTCAAGCATATTCAGCTAAACTGGAAGTCTTCAGGTTCGGAGTGGGATACAGTGTTTTCAGAAGATACCCTGGAGTTAGTTTCAGGAACATCGAGGTAATTACAAAAGGGGCCAAGGCCAAGATCAACGTAAACCCGAATGCTACATATAGCTATTTCAGAGCCAAACCTGGAGAAGGTGGAAACGGAACTACGAAATCTTGAAAGGTTGGTACAATCAGTCCTGTGCAATTTGCAGAATGGATTGTGCCCATTGTCCCTGTTCTTCGGCCTGAAAACTCAATCTGTCTGTGTGGTGACAATAACCTACAGTCAACTGGGTCTCCAAACACGATAAAAACACATGACCGAGATCAAAATAAGTAAACAAGTTAACAGGTCGCAAGACGTTCTCCACATTTGACATAAGCCATGCCCAACATCAATTGAATCAGACGAGTCCTCCTGGAATACATGCGACATTCAACAACTATAATAGATTCTTTTAGCATACCTTTTTGCACTTCGGGGTCTCATCAGCAAGTGCCATGAGTATCATCAGTGTATGTCACCTTGCAAAGAGTTATGTCGAACATCCTTCAAGGGCGACCCAAGTTAACAGTATATTTAGCTGACATCTTGGCAACGGACATTTTAGAACAGGAACATCTGGCCAAAAAGGAAGATGTGTTGCAGAGATTTTCCAGAGCAACAGTTTGCTTGCAGAGAGGGAAATCCACTTTCCAAGCAAGTGAAGCAAACTAATTAGGCTACCAAGTCGATGATAAGTGATTACATGAGCTGTGGATGAAGAAAACGTCATCAAGGAAGCGCGAACCCCAAGGAACGCCACAGAGTTAAAATCCTTATGGAGTTAATTTGTTATAACAGAAAATTTATTCTGAATGTCGCTTCCATGCTGCCCCCTTATATACACTAGTATGCAAATGCTTCCGATTTTCCTAGGGAGTGACGCAGAAAGAGGATATTTCTATAGTAAATCGTCAATTACTCTCACTAATGCAATGGCTCATTCCGACTCTGAGAAAGACCTTATTTTAACTCGTCATTCTTCCCCGTCCGGGGTGCGTGCAGTGCTATCACATTGCTGGCAACACGGGATGGAGAATCCCGTCATGTATACCTCCCAGATCCTTCAGGATGCAGAGCGATGACACTTTCAAATTCAGAAGGGAGGTTTGGCGGCCACATTTGGTGTGGATAAGTTTCAGCAATACATCTACTGTTATTGATTTTTTAAATAGTTGCCCATCCCATACTGCGCTTCATCAAAGAGAAAAAGCAAATCCCCCAATCACCACCACTCGGATACAATGCTGCACATTGATATTGACTGACTATGAATAGATTCTGGAACACCTCCATGGAATCAGGGCAGCGAATGTGGACAGTTCGGTCGCACGCCTGACTCCTTTAGCAACACTCGAAGATGTTGTGATGACACTGAACCTTTTGGAGACCTTGCTAGTGTCAGCAAAGCAGATTAAAGCCCCGACTCAAAAGCACCCAGCCTTATCCAAAATAAGGCACGCAATATTACAAACTGAATTCCAGCTTGGAACCTCCGAAGAAATGAAACCCGAGCTCATTAAGGAAACCAAGCTTAGTGTTGAGAATGGGATCATTCGTTGGGGGTCCCAGGAAAATGTTGTAACCCGAGATCAAAGCCAAATATTAATGGAACAACTTAATGGCCGCCCGGGAGTATAAAAATGAAAATGCTGGCGGAGATTCGCCTGGTGGCCCAGTGTTGATTCTGAAATCGCAGACTTCTGGCAGCAAAATCAAAAGCTGCCACCTCAAGCGTCCCTAAATCCAAGGGAGGTGCCTGGCATGTGTGTGGTTGCATGTGGACTTTGCTCGTCTTTTTGAGGATTCCCTGCTTTTAATAATGATGGAAGCACACTCCAAGTCGCAACAGGTGCATCGGATGGGCTCCACGACATCTCAGGTGATGAACTTGGGCAGGACAAACAAGGCAAGGAAACAGATAATGAAAGGCAGTGACTACCAAGGATCAGAGGGTCTTCGGTGTGCATGTACACAGGTCATTTAAGGTAGCAGGGCAGGTTGATGATGTGAATTAAACGGCATGTGGTAGCTTTTTATTTTTTAGCCGATGCACAGAGTTTAAGAGCAGGATTGTTATACTGGAAGTGTATAAAACCTTGGCGAGGCCATAGCTAGAATATTGTATGCAGTTCTGGAATCCACATTATAGATGGGTGTGATAGCATTGGAAAGGGTTTAAAGGAAATTTACCCAGGTGTTGCGTTGTCTGAGGAGTATTCGTCATGAGAGAGTGAGATTTGGTAGAATGGTATTGTTTCAGTTGAAGCAGAGGGTTGCATGGTTGAGATGTAAATAATTATGAGTGACATGGACAGATTAGACAGGAAGGAACCTTTCCCCTTGGTGGAGTGGATAAATGATCTGGGGCAATGGATTTAAGGTAAGGGACAGGAGGATTGGAACGGACGTGAGGTAAGTCCATTGCACATAGCAGGAGCTGGGACTCAGTACTCGCTGTGGTGGTGGCGTAAAACCTCGCTACTTTTAAGAAGTATTGATATGTAGCCTTGAAATGCCATTGCTTATAAAGCTGTGAGCCAAGTGCTGGCGAATGGGTTCAGAATAGTTGGGTGGTTGTTTTTGACCAGCCTAGAAGAGATGGGCCGAAGGGCATTTCCTGTGATGGAGACCTCTCTGACTCAATTACATTGATTTTATATCAAACGGAAAAGAGAAAGTAATTTGGAAAACAAAAATGGAGTGGGAAAGGAGAAAGTATAATTGGGCAATTGGGAGAAATCAAGACGAGAGAACTTTAAGAAGCATAAGCACTGAGAAAGGGAGTTTGTAAGAGAGGGGATGATGCGAGGGAATCCAAAGCAGCGTCCGGTTTACAAATGAAAAATCGGCGTTTTAAGGAAAGTTTTTGAAATGTCCAACATCCTATAGATAAATTAAAATCAGAATATTCTTGTTTCTAAATTAATCCCAAAAGTTCATCTGTTTTGCTACAATCCCGAATGAGATCTACAGTGAGAGAAAGCAGGTGTGAGCAGCTTGTTTCTTCACCAACCTGTGAGTAACTATCGCCGTCCATCATCGTGGAAGGGAAGAGAAAGGGCTTGGGATGCTCTAAGTACCACATAGTAAACTCTCTTCACTGGAAAGACTAATCTCCGTCGAACTCAGTCCTCGGGGGGTGGGCGTATTTTTTCTTTACAACCTCACACGTATTCACAATAAATGCGGAGGTTTTACAACTATGGATAATATCAATAAAAAGAAACATATATATGTATTATATTAGCTTGTGTCATTTCCAAAGTCTGCGAGCACCAGTTCCAGAGGATTGTTTGTCTGGATAACTTTCTGTCTGGAATCAGCAACTCCAAAATCCTAGAAACGAATGATGAGGCATGGGACTGATGTACTCAGACCGCTTGATAGGCGGTGTCAGAGCTTGTTAAAATCAGCAGGATTTAAGGAGTTCACAGAGTGTGTTCACCACCTTTTGTCAGAACCGTGAATTGTTGGAGATCTTTCTGGTTTGTGTTAAATCAGCTCAACTGAGCTGTGGTTTGGAAAAGAAACAAATGGGATTTGTGGGCTTTTTCACACAGCCAGGGGTTCAGTCTGGAATTTACTGCCTGGAAATATGTTGGAGGTTGTTTCAATCGAGGCATTCAAAGGAGCATTAGATGTTGATATGAGGAGAAACAACATGCAGGGGTTGCGGGGAAAGGCAGGGGAATGACACGAAGTTCTAATGCTCATTTCGAGAGTCGGTGCACCGAATGGTCTCCTTCTGCAAGGTAACAATTCTGTGATTCTGCGATTTAGTTATCCATTCTTACCTGAAAGCTGTTACCACTCAAACTAATTTCCAACAGAACTATTGTCAAACTAAAGTAAACTGGAGCACCTTCTCAGTACTGATTACATTGGCATGGATGGTGATGATCTGTCACTGGGGCTTTATTGGAATCTGCAGTGATAACTATGTGCACGACATGGTCACTTCTGGTCAACTAGGTACTTGTATTTGTCTGAAAAAAATTGAATCTTAATGCCACTAATCCCACCTCAAAATCAATTTCTTTGCATTAACAATCTGATACAGACAGAAGCTGCCATCCTCCCGCTCTGACATGTGCCAATGCGAAACATTGTTCCTGGAGATGGAAATTCTGTCTAAATATTCCACATCCTCCTCCTGCCAAACCTGAGCTGGAATTCTGCTGTGGCACACAAAGAATAAAAACGGGGTAATGGTGGAAGAGAAATGTCACAGTGTGAAGTTATTGATATCAATGTTGAGTTCACAAGGATGTAACCTACTGAATCGGAAGGTGAGATGCTGTTCTTCAGTTTCCGTTGGACTTCATGGGGACATTGCAACAGCCGAAGGACAGTCATGTGGACGTGAGAGCAAAGTGCTAATTTGCAATGACAGCAACGGGAGGGTCACGGCTATGCTTGCCGACTGAGCAAACGTCTGCCACAATGTGGGCACCTAATTTGTGCTTAGTCTCCCCCATGTGAGACCACTCTGGGAGCAGCGAATATTGTTGCATCAAAGAGATCCATCCCGCCAGAATCCTACAAACAATGCTCACACCCTCCCCTGCCTCCGCCAAAGGACTATCGGTTGAAGGAGTGGTTTACAACAACCTTCTCAAGGACAGGGAGGGTTGAAAATAAGTGTCGGCCTTACGATTGAAGCTCACACACAATAATGAAAATTGGTCCAAAACTCAGGGAATGTTCTACTGGCATCATGATGCAGGGTGAGTAATCCAAAGTGACCCGACCTCATCATCTCCATACTGACAGATACAAGAAGGTCACTCGCTGCTTCAGTGAGGTGAATATCAGTGTTTTCCACTTAAAGTGCAAGCGGAGAGGATATTTAATTGATGAAGGAAATGCTGTTTCAAACAGGATCAGGTAAATTCTTAATCATGCACTCTTATATTTTTACTCAAATGCATGGAAACCATCACAGTGCGGGACAGTTTTGAATAAGACATCTCACTCCAGTTGCATTGCAGGCTCTGGAGTTTCAACTCTTCTATCTCGGAATGTTTCAGCCTCCCATTGCGACACGTTGTCCATATTTCAACAGTTCTTGCCACAAAGCTGTCAATAACATTTGATCAAATCGTCACTGCTTTACAGCGGTACACACATGGTAAGGGAGGTGGTGTAGCTCTGATATTTAAGGGTGACTGAGAGATGATATAGGTTCTATGGAGAAAAAAAAGGTTGAATCCATTTGGGTGAAATTAGAAATGGTAAGGAGAAAAAGTCGGCATTGTCCATCGGCCACCAAATAATGACATCATGGTTGGGCGAGAAATAAACAAAATGGTACAGCAATTATCATGGGGAATTTTTTCGACACGTCAATTGGTCAAACCAGGTCGGTCACGACAGCCTTGAGGAGGAGTGCATAGAATGTATCTGCGATAGCTTCCTTGAACAGTATGTAATGGAACCGACAAGGGAGCAAGCTATCCTCGACCTGGCCTTGTGTAATGAGATGGGAATAATTAATGATCTTGCAGTTAGGGATCCTCTTGGAAGAAGCGATCACAGTATGGTTGAATTTAAAATATAGATAGAGCGTGAGAAGGTAATATCTAATACCAATGTCTTGTGCTCACACAAAGGAGACGACAACAGGATGAGGGAGGAGTTGGCGAAGGTAGACTGGGAGCAAAACCTTTATGGTGGGACAATTGTGGAACAGTGGAGGACTTTCAAAGCGATCTTTCACAGTACTCAGCAGAAGTATATACCAGTGATAAGGAAGGACTGTAGAAAAAGATAATGAGCCATGGATATCTGAGGAAATAAAGGAGGGTATCAAATTGAAAGAAAATGCATACACAGTGGCAAAGATTAGTGGGAACCTAGAGGATTGGGAAAACTTTAAAGGTCACCAGAAAGCCACGAAAAAAGCTATAAAGAAAAGTAAGATGGATTATGAGAATAAACTAGCTCAGAATATAAAAGCAGATAGCAAAAGTTTCTACAAATGTATAAAACGAAGAAGAATGGCTGAAATAAACATTGGTCCTTTAGAGGATGAGAAGGGGGATTTCATAACTGGAAATGAGAAAATGGCTGAGGCATTGAACAGGTATTTTGTGTCGGTCTTCACAGTACAAGACACAAATAACATGCCAAAAATTGATGACAAGATGGCTATGGCAGGTGAGAACCTATAAACTATCGTTATCACGAAAGAGTTAGTGTTGGGCAAGTTATTGGGGCTAAAGGTAGACAAGTCTGCTGGTCCTGATGGAATGCATCCTCAGGTACTAAAAGAGATGGCGGGAGAAATAGCAAATGCACTCATGGTAATTTACCAATATTCGCTGGTCTCTGGGGTGGTTCCCGCAGATTGGAAAAAAGCAAATGTGATGCCACTGTTTAAAAAAGTAGGTCGACAAAAGGCAGGTAACTATAGGCCGGTTAGCTTAACTTCTGTAGTCTGGAAAATGCTTGAATCTATCATCAAGGAAGAAATAGCGAGACATCTGGATATAAGTTGTCCCATTGGTAAGTCGCACCTTGGGTTCATGAAGGGAAGGACATGTTTGACTAATATGGTGGAATTCTTTGAGAACATTACATGTGCAGTGGACAATGGGGAACCTATGCATGTGGTGTATCTGGATTTCCAGAAGATATTTGACAAGGTGCCGCACCAAAGACTGCTACATAAGATAAAGGTGCACGGTGTTACGGGGAATGTATTGGCATGGATAGAGGATTGGTTAACTAACAGAACGCAAAGAGTGGGGGTAAATGGGTGTTTTTCTGGTTGGTGATCAGTGACTCGTAGTATGCCTCAGTGATCATTGTTAGGACCACAATTGTTTCCGATTTAAATAGATGATTTGGAGTTGGGGACCAGAGCTGTAGTGTGTCAAAATTCGCAGAAGACACGAAGATGGGTGGCAGAGCAAAGTGTGCAGAAGGCGCTGAAAGTCTGCAAAGGGAAGTGAGTGGGCGAGGATCTGGCAGATGGAGTACAATGTTGGTAAATGTGAGGTCATTCAGTTTGGTGGCAATAACGGCAAAATGGACTATTATTTAAATGGTAAAAATTGCAGCGTAGTGCTGTGCAGAGAGACCTGGGTGTCCTTGTGCAGGAATCTCAAGGAATTGGCTTACAGGTGAAGGAGGTAATTTAGAAGGCAAATGGAACTTTGTCCTCATTGCTGGAGGGATGGAGTTTGAAAGCAGCGAGGTTATGTTCCAGCTGTATAAGGTGCTGGCATGTGGGGGTCTTTTAAGGAACAGTTGTTAGGGTTGCAGGATAGGCATGTGCCTGTAAAAAAGAAGGAGAGGAAGGGTAGGATTCGAGCACCGTGGAGAACCAGGGAAATTGAGGGATTGGTCAAAATGAAAAGAGTTGCTTACGTTAGGCCCAGGCAGCTAAAAATGGAGGGAGCTCTGGAGGAATATAAAGAAAGTAGGAAAGAACTGAAACGAGGAATTAGAAGGGCAAAAAGGGGTCACGAAATGTCCTTGGCAGACAGGATTAAGGAGAATCCCAAGGCATTTTATTCATACGTTAGGAACAAAAGCGTTGTCAGGGAAAAAATCGGACCTCTCAGGGACAAAAGTGGGGAATTATGCTTAGATCCCAAAGAATTAGAGAAGATCCTAAATGAATACTTTACATCGGTATTCACAAAGGAGAGGGATGTGTTGACTGGGAGTGTCTGGGAGGGGAGTGTTGACCCGTTAGAGAAAATCTCCATTACAAGGGAGGAAGTGTTAGTTTTTTTAGGGAATATAAAGACTGATAAATCCCCAGGGCCTGATGGAATCTATCCCAGGCTGCTCAGGGAGACGAGAGATGAAATCGCTGGGCCTCTGATGCAAATCTTTTGTCTCGTCACTGGACACAGGTGAGGTCCCAGAGGATTGGAGGATAGCGAATGTGGTCCCGTTATTTAAGAAGGGTAGGAAGGATAACCCGGGAAATTATAGGCCGGTGAGCTTGACGTCCGTGGTCGGGAAGTTGTTGGAGAGGATTCTTAGAGATCGGATGTTTGCGCATTTAGAAAGGAATAAACTCATTAACGATCGTCAGCATGGTTTTGTGAGAGGGTGGTCCTGCCTCACTAACCTGGTGGAGTTCTTTGAAGAAGTGACTCGAATGGTTGACGAGGGAAGGGCCGTGGATGTCGTCTATATGGACTTTAGTAAAGCGTTTGACAAAGTCCCAGATGAATGCGAAGTGATGCATTTTGGTACAACTAACGTAGGGGGGAGCTATCCGATAAATGGCAGAACCATAAAGGGTGTAGACATGCAGAGAGACCTGGATGTGCAAGACCACAGATCCTTGACGGTGACGTCACAGGTGGAGAAGGTAGTGAATAAGGCATATGGCATGCTTGCCTTTATAGGACGGGGCATAGAGTATAAAAGTTGGGGTCTGATGCTGCAGTTGTATAGAACGTTGTTTTGGCTGCAAATGGAATACTGCGTCCAGTTCTGGTCGCCACACTACCAGAAGGACGTGGAGGCTTTAGAGAGAGTGCAGTGGAGGTTTACCAGGATGTTCTCTGATATGGAAGGACTTAGTTATGAGGAGAGATTGGGTAAACTGGGGTTGTTCTCACTGGAAAGACGGAGGATGAGGGGTGACCTAATAGAGGTGAATAAAATTATGAAAGTCATAGATAGGGTGAACGGTGGGAAGCTTTTTGCCAGGTCAGTGGTGACGTTCACGAGGGGTCATAGGTTCAAGTTGAGGGGGGCAGGTTTAACACGGATATCAGAAGGAACGTATTTTACACAGAGGGTGGTGGGGGCCTGGAATGCGCTGCCGGGCCAGGTGGTGGAGGCAGACACACTGGGAACGTTTAAGACTTATCTAGATAGCCACATGAACGGAGTGGGAATGGAGGGATACAAAATAATGGTCTAGTTGGGACCAGAGAGCGGCACGGGCTTAGCGGGCCGAAGGGCCTGTTCCTGTACTGTATTGTTCTTTGTTCTTCTTTTGTGAGGCTACACCTCGTGTTCTGTGTACAGTTTTGGTCTCCTTACTTGGGAAAGTGTATACTGGCACTGGAGGGGGTGCAGAGGAGATTCACTAGATTGATTCCAGAGTTGAGAGGGTTGGCTTATGAGGAGAGAGTCAGTAGACTGGGGCTCCACTCATTGGAATTCAGAAGAATGAGGGGAGATCTTATAGAAACATATAAGATTATGAAGGGAATAGTTAAGATAGAAGCAGGGAAGTTGTTTCCACTGGCGGGTGAAACTAGAACTAGGGGGCAGAGCCTCAAAATAAGGGGAAGCAGATTTAGGACTGAGGACGGGCTTCTTCACACAAAGGGTTGTGAATCTGTGGAATTCCCTGCCCAGTGAAGCAGTTGAGGCTATCTCATTGAATGTATTTAAGGCAAGGATAGATAAATTGTTGAACATTAAAGGAATTAAGGGTTATGTTGAGCCGGCGGGTAAGTGAAGCTGAGTCCACAAAACGATCAGCCATGATCTTATTGAATGGCGGAGGAGGCTTGAGGGGCCTGATGGCCTACTCCTGCTCCTAGTTCTTATGTTCTTGTGTTCTTATGTAGCAGAGAAGTCACCTCGATTTCAGCTGTGCCCATTCCTCTCTTTCATCTGCTTTCAATCCATCAACAGCTCTCCGCGCAAATTAATAACTGGCTTCGCAAACAATTGACACAAATACTGCACCTTTCAGGAATCATCAGGAAAATTCCAGAGAGACAGGTAGCTGCTGGCGAGACCAAACATAGTAGCTGCTATAAACGTCCTTTCAAAATGTGGCAGGACGGTCTCCGGTGTGTTCCTGATTACAGTGAAACTCGTTTGGGAAGAAAAACAAAATTCCTAAAGAAGGGACTGTCCTTCATTGAGCAGCTACTGAGAGGATAATTCCAATTGCAATGGGATCTTGATCAACTGGGCCAGTGGGCTGACGAATGGCAGATGGAGTTTACTTTAGACAAATGCAAGGCAATTCATTTTTGATAGATTGAACCAGGACAGGACTTATTCAGTTAATGGTCGGGCGTTGGGGAGGGTAACAGAACAAAGAGATCGAGGGGTACATGTTCATAGCTCCTGAGAACATAGAACATAGAACATAGAACAGTACAGCACAGAACAGGCCCTTCGGCCCACGATGTTGTGCCGAGCTTTATCTGAAACCAAGATCAAGCTATCCCAAACGAGTTTCACTGTAATCAGGAACACCCTATCATCCTGGCGTGCTCCATGTGCCGATCCAATAACCGCTTAAATGTTCCTAAAGTGTCTGACTCCACTATCACTGCAGGCAGTCCATTCCACACCCCAACCACTCTCTGCGTAAAGAACCTACCTCTGATATCCTTCCTGTATCTCCCACCACGAACCCTATAGTTATGCCCCCTTGTAATAGCTCCATCCACCCGAGGAAATAGTCTTTGAAAAGCTCCTTGAAAGTGAAGTCACAGTTGGACAGAGTGGTGAAGAAGGCATCCGGCATGCTTGGTTCCATTCGTCGGAACATTGGATACAGGAGTTGGAATGTCTATTTGAAGTTGTACAAGACATTGGTAAGGCCGCACTTAGAATACTGTGTGCAACTCTGGTCATCTTATCTGCCGCACAGATTGTTTTAAACCTTATACGGTGGACACATAAGTACGAGTAGACGTCTTATGAGTACAACCAATATTTATTTAAACCCATACAATAAATAATCACCCACCCAACCAACGATAAGTTATCTTACAGGAAAATACTATTGTTCAAGTCCAATATAAGACCTTAACTTTGCGTGACTGGCAAGTACCCAAGGAGATATTGGCCTTTATCTGTGCGTTGGTATCGGTCGTCCTCTGCGTCGTCTGGTCCTTAGGTCTGGTCTGGCACTCTGGCTCTGGTCTTCCTTCCTTCCTTCTCCGGTGTGGTGGCTCTCCTCGTGCTATTCGTCACTGGCGATGTTCACCGTTGTTGTAGCTCGTTCGTGGGGTCAGATAGAGAGAGAGAGAGAGAGCGAGAGAGAGAGAAAGAGAGACTCCTGGTTGTGCAGCACCCTTTATACCCCATTGGGTTTTGTACCCCTTTTGGCCATTGCCAATCAATCGATCAGGACTTCATCACCCTGATCGATAAGAGTCCACTCAGGTGCTGCCACACCGATCTCTCGGTGCGTCCCCAAAGGCCATGTCTGTAGGTGCTGGAAGCACATAGGTCACATACCTCCTTCCTAAATAAGGGGTCCCGGTGCCCTTATGTCTGGTAAACAACTCAGTGTGACCAGAAAGTCTCTTTCTTCCTGGAGATGAAACAATCCAGTGTGACCAGAAAGTATTTTTGACCCCGGAGGTGACCCATATCCTGTGGATCCACACGTCCGGATTTCTGCCTGTTTGTCTCTGTCTTTTAAACTGCAGCCTGTCGTTTTAGTTTTTGCCCAATTGTCCCAGAGTGCTTTACAAATCGCCATTTTAGATGGCCCGTTTGGCCACACTATTGTAGAAAGGATATTACTAAACTAGAAAGAGCGCAGAAAAGATTTACTCGGATGCTACCGAACATTGATGGATTGAGTTATCAGGAGAGGTTGGATAGTCTGGGACTTTTTTCTCTGGAATGTAGGAGGCTTAGGGGTGATCTTATAGAGGTCTATCAAATAATGAGGGGCACAGATCAGCGAGATAGCCAATATCATTTCCCAAAGGTAGGGGAGTCTAAAACGAGAGGGCATAGGTTAAGGTGAGAGGGGAGAGATACCAAAGAGTCCAGAGGGGCATTTTTTTCACACAGAGGGTGGAGAGTGTCTGGAACAAGCTGCCAGAGGTAGTCGTAGAGGCGGGTACAATTTTGTCTTTTAAATAGCATTTAGATAGTTACATGGGTATGATGGGTATAGTGGGATATGGGCCAAATGCGGAGAATTGGGATTTGCTTCGGGATTGAAAAAAAAGGGCGGCATGGACAAGTTGGGCTGAAGGGCCTCTTTCCATGCTGTGAACCTCTATGACTCTATGACTCTATAATGACCGCGGCGGCAAAGACAAGATTTTCTCCGACAACTTTTGCTCATTCCAAATCATTGGGAGAATGTTGTCACAAAACCGGCTTACAGAGAGGAAACGCAAGGTAAATACAACTGAGTTCACCCGAGTGTAACCCGAGGCCTGTGAAATGGGGCTCCTCTATGACTGTTACAGAGGCAAATGCATCAATCACAAAGCGAGTTCGACTGTGATTTTTTTCTTTCAATAATTTATGACTTGCTCTCACCGGTAAACAGATCTAGGTTGACGGCCATTCAGGAATATATTTCAGTTCACTGAAGTTCCAACTCCCAGAACCATAGCCCCACATTTAAAATTCAACAGGCTCCAGGTAATTCCGCGCTGAAACACCGGCCATGAGTTTGGAATACTGAGCGCCTGGCCTGCAAATGGTGAAAATGCTCCTCAAACTTCAAAACATCAAAGCTGGGAAGGAGTGACATTTTAAAATATTTTGGCTGAAAGGTCTGAACAAATGTTGCTTTTTAAGCTGAAAAATAATTTCAAATGGAATTGGGGTGAGTATATCATACAGGTGATGGAAATGTTCCCAAACGACATGACAGTAAATGGTTTTACATGGGATTGCATCAGATTTCCAATGATGAGGAAACTTGCAGTTTGAGATTTGCTTTGTGCAGAATATATTCATCATTGCGACAAAGAAAAACGCAGCTGTTGCTGAGCAGGTTTATGAAGATGGAAAAATTCAGAACTCTCTGGAGAAAAACAATCCTTACAGCATGCTGAAAAGCTGAAGCTTTGAATTTACACATCCAGGAGGTCGGAAATTACCAAAGTTGTGCGATTCGTCAGCAAACAAGTAGAATTATCCACTTCGTGCTGCACTGAATATGAAAATCTGCTGCTCGTCTTAAGAACTGCAGTTGTCGGTGGCCAGTTACCTGAGGTGATTAGAGTGTGGTCATAATAAGAGTAGAGATCTCCCTGTACACTGTCCCTACCAAACATCCCCAATACTGGTACAGCACTGGGTTACATAAATCTCACTCTCCAATGTCCCATTAATCACTCCCAGGACAGGTACAGAACGGCTTTGGATACGGAGTAAATCTCCCTCGACACTGTCTTCATCAATCATTCCCAGGGCAGGTACAGCACGGGGTTACACAGAATAAAGCTCTGGATCTTAGATGTGTAAGTTCTTTCTGGATATGGGATAAGAGATGCCATGATGAGAAAATCAGCCTACACAGCATTCCATATGAGTTACATTTGCTTATCAGACACGGTTAGACTTTCATCTTCAATGTACCTGAAGAGTCCACCTCGAAATAATCCACCAGAGATCACAGATCTAACCCTAAAAGTATAAATGATGAAAACATTATTGGCCTTGCTTCCAATCTAAATTTACTCATGGTGACACCAATCGACACTTAATACTTCAATATAACTGGCAATTGTTCCATTCAACATTACTGGTCGTTTCTCCATGTTGACAATACAGGTGGCAAAGTGTTGCTACCTTCTTCCCAGGGACATCACAACGGTAATGATCTCGGAGATGCACATGAGTTTGGCTTCCAAGACTATGAACTCCCTGATTGAGGTAATATATTGAGGACTGTCAGGGCTACTGAGATGCTGTGCAAATTTATACCAAACCAGCAATCTATCTGTCACCTGTTAAAAAGGAGTCAAGCTTGGGAATGATCACCCCGTCAGGACCTGGCTTTTAAAAAAATAAAGCAACAGGTGTCATCGTCGAGTGTCATGCAACACTCCAATCCTAGAAAAGAGTTTGGGCTAACCTCTGAAGCATCCCTGTATGGCTTTGGGGTGGTAATAGCACACAGATAGCTCAGTGGAAAGGAACATCCAATTAAAAATGCCTCCAGGACCTTCGCCAGAGCAGAAAGAACGCACGCTCATATTGATAAAGAAGGGTTGGCGGTAATATTTGGAGCAAAATAAAATCTATCAATCCATTAATTGGTGTACATTTGTGATTGTCCACAATCACGATCCGATATTGCGACTATTCAGAGAGGACAAAGCGGTGCTACCGGTAGCATCAGCCCGTGTTCAGCCGAGGGATATATTATTCTCCCACTACAACTATCAGTTGGAACACCGGCTGGGAGGCCACGTAGCAAACGCATAGGCCATGAGCAGCCTGCTTTAGCAGACACACCACTGATGGTGCCACAAGTAGAAGATACGGTAATGACCATAAATTTTCTGGATGTCCGTCCTGTGGCTGAACGTAACAGAACTTTGGATGGAAAATCCTGGGTCCTCTCAAAAGTTAAACAGTTAGTGCTGATGGGAGAAATGGAAAGACCAGTACAACCCCAATTCCACCCTTATCGGAGCTCACTGTTGAAGATGGAATACTGCTCTATGTGGCACGATGGGTTTCTCCATGTCAGGACCGCTGTTCCATACATAGAACATAGAACATAGAACATTACAGCGCAGAACAGGCCCTTCGGCCCACGATGTTGCACCGACCAGTTAAAAAAAAAAACTGTGACCCTCCAACCTAAACCAATTTCTTTTCGTCCATGAACCTATCTACGGATCTCTTAAACGCCCCCAAACTAGGCGCATTTACTACTGATGCTGGCAGGGCATTCCAATCCCTCACCACCCTCTGGGTAAAGAACCTACCCCTGACATCGGTTCTATAACTACCCCCCCTCAATTTAAAGCCATGCCCCCTCGTGCTGGATTTCTCCATCAGAGGAAAAAGGCTATCACTATCCACCCTATCTAAACCTCTAATCATCTTATATGTTTCAATAAGATCCCCTCTTAGCCGCCGCCTTTCCAGCGAAAACAATCCCAAATCCCTCAGCCTCTCCTCATAGGACCTCCCCTCCATACCAGGCAACATCCTGGTAAACCTCCTCTGCACCCTCTCCAAAGCCTCCACATCCTTCCTGTAATGTGGGGACCAGAACTGCACACAGTACTCCAAGTGCGGCCGCACCAGAGTTGTGTACAGTTGCAACATAACGCTACGACTCCTAAATTCAATCCCCCTACCAATAAACGCCAAGACACCATATGCCTTCTTAACAACCTTATCTACTTGATTCCCAACTTTCAGGGATCTATGCACACATACACCTAGATCCCTCTGCTCCTCCACACTATTCAAAGTCCTCCCGTTAGCCCTATACTCAACACATCTGTTATTCCTACCAAAGTGAATTACCTCACACTTCTCCGCATTAAACTCCATCCGCCACCTCTCGGCCCAACTTTGCAACCTGTCTAAGTCTTCCTGCAAACTACGACACCCTTCCTCACTGTCTACCACACCACCGACTTTGGTGTCATCAGCAAATTTGCTAATCCACCCAACTATACCCTCATCCAGATCATTAATAAATATTACAAACAGCAGTGGCCCCAAAACAGATCCCTGAGGTACACCACTTGTAACCGCACTCCATGATGAATATTTACTATCAACCACCACCCTCTGTTTCCTATCCGCTAGCCAATTCCTGATCCAATTTCCTAGATCACCCCCAATCCCATACATCTGCATTTTCTGCAGAAGCCTACCATGGTGAACCTTATCAAACGCCTTACTAAAATCCATATATACCACGTCCACTGCCTTGCCCCCATCCACCTCCTTGGTCACTTTCTCAAAAAACTCAATAAGGTTAGTAAGGCACGACCTACCTGCCACAAAACCATGCTGACTATCACCTATCAATTCATTACTCTCCAAATAACTATAAATCCTATCCCTTATAATTTTTTCCAACATCTTGCCGACAACAGAAGTGAGACTCACCGGTCTATAATTCCCGGGGAAGTCTCTGTTCCCCTTCTTAAACAATGGGACAACATTCGCTAACCTCCAATCTTCTGGTACTATACCAGAGGCCAACGACGACCTGAAGATCAGAGCCAGAGGCTCTGCAATCACTTCTCTTGCCTCCCAGAGAATCCTTGGATAAATCCCATCCGGACCAGGGGATTTATCTATTTTCAGACCCTCCAGAATATCCTGCACATCCTCCTTATCAACTGTAATACTGTCTATTCTACTCCCTTGCAACCCAGTGTCCTCCTCAGCTATATTCATGTCCCCTTGCGTGAACACCGAAGAGAAATATTGGTTCAATGCTTCACCAATCTCCTCCGGTTCCACACATAACTTCCCTCTGCCATCTATAACTGGCCCTAAACTTGCCCTAACCAACCTTCTGTTCTTGACATACCTATAGAACGCCTTAGGATTCTCTTTAACCCTATCCGCCAAAGTCTTCTCATGTCCCCTTTTAGCCCTTCTAAGCTCGCTCTTCAACTCCCTCTTAGCCAATCTAAAGCTTTCTAGTGCACTACCCGAGTGCTCACGTCTCATCCGAACATAAGCCTCCTTTTTCTTTTTAACCAACAAAGAAACTTTTTTGGTGCACCACGGTTCCCTAGCCCTACCAATTCCTCCTTGCCTGACAGGGACATACCTATCACAGACTCGCAGTAGCTGCTCCTTGAAAAAACTCCACATGTCGGACGTTCCCAGTCCCTGTAATCTCCTAGTCCAACCTATGTTTCCTAATTCTCTCCTAATAGCCTCATAATTACCCTTCCCCCAGCTAAAACCACTGGCCCGAGGTTCATGCCTATCCCTTTCCATCACTAAGGTGAACGTAACCGAATTGTGGTCACTATCACCAAAATGCACACCAACTTCCAAGTCTAGCACCTGGTCTGGCTCATTTCCCAGCACCAGATCCAATATAGCCTCACCTCTAGTTGGCCTGTCTACATACTGAGTCAAAAAACCTTCCTGCACGCTTTGAACAAAAACTGACCCCTCTAACGAGCTAGAGCTATAACAATTCCAGTCAATATTAGTCAAGTTAAAATCCCCCATAACAATTGCCCTATTACTTTCACTCCTAAGCAGGATTGACTCCGCAATCCTTTCCTCAACCTCTCTAGAACTTTTAGGAGGTCTATAAAAGACTCCCAACAGGGTGACCTCTCCTCTCCTATTTCTAATCTCCGCCCATACTACCTCAACAGATAAGTCCTCATCAAACCTCCTCTCTGACACTGTGATACAATCTCTGACCAATAATGCTACCCCTCCCCCTCTTCTACCTCCTTCCCTACTTCGACTAAATACTGGCTGAACTAAATCACAGGAGTGTCCAGAATGAAGATGTTGGCCAGGAGCTATGCTGAGTGGCTGCGAGTGGACACGGACATTGTGGCGCTTGTGTGTTGTTGCCAACAATGCCAGCTGGGGCAAGTGTTGCCACCAGCAGCTCGCCTACACCCGTGCCAATGGTTTGCCTTTGGACTCTGCTCTGCATGGATCATGCAGGCCCATTCATCGGTTCGATGTCTCTAGTCATATTGGCGACCGATCCCAAGTGGGTGGACGTCCATAGGGTGAACCCCGCGACCACAGCGGTAACTGGAGAGAAACTTCACACCTGTTCCAAGCATAGGATCCCGGAGGTGCTGATCTCTGACAACGGGACATCACTTTTCCAGCCAGGGCTTCACCAGGTTCATGAAGTTGAATGAGATTCAACAGATCAGAATGACACCACACCATCCATTGTCGAACAGCCGAGTGGAGAGAGTGGTCCAGACTTTAAAAGTTGCTGTAAAGAAAGCAGCCCGCAGCCTTAATAGACAACAAACTCTCCCAAATGTTACTTGATATCGGAGAAAAACCTCATACCACAATGGGAATAGTGCCTGCGGAATTGCTCATGGGCAGACGACTCCACCTTTGATCTTCCTGAAACGTTTGGTAGAAGAATGGAAACGCAGCAAGAAGCTCAAAGCGGAGGCCATGGCACCAGCAGCCATGAGAGGCAATTGGAGGCAGGTGAAAAAGTACTGGCTGAAAAAATTACGCCAAGGGTCCCGCAGGGTACAGTTGTGTCTAAGGGGGTCCGGCATCCAATAAAATATGCGTGGGTGAGGCCATCCAGTAAAAAACGTCTGGACCAGGTGTAGGCTTCCAAAGACCAGTTCATGCCGAAGCCAGCTATGGCCAGCCGGCCACCATCCCGGACCGGGCTCTCCATCATTTGTATTTAGGATTTTGCAGCCGGAAATGAACACGACACATGAAGCCACGGATACTCCTTTGCCTCCTGAGGAATGGAGTGAACCAGCACTCTGGCACTCGCTTCATCAGAGAGGAGTGGATGTGCGCCACCCATGTCAGACACTCTGTCGGCGGAACCAGACCGGCGCTGAAACATCACAAGGGATGCATGCGGGGCGTGAAGCACTGAGGTTCTTTGGACTTAAGGTGGGAGGGGTGAAACGACCTCAACGAGGCACATGAGGTTTGTCTCTTGATGTCTCAGCTCCCTGATTGAGTTGATGATTGTCTGCTCAATCAGGGAGCCTTGCCTATATATATGTTGAGGAGTGTCAGGGCTACTGACGATCTGGATTCTGACTTTGTACCTGAAACACTTTTAAGAGTGGAACTAACATTGTAAATAAAGGGAATCTGGTGAAGGGACAGCGGCCTCTGAGTAATTATTTCAACAATCAGACCTGACCCGTGTTCCTGAGCAATGTGAGGTTGCAATTTTGCAAAGTGATACTCGGTGATTCATATGCGCAGGTAAAATGTAAATCTGTTCCAGCAGAGAATCCGCCGAGGCCCGATCCCCTTTAGACTCACGTATTTACCCCGATATCTCTGTAATACACACACCTTGGAACAGACACTAAGGGACAATATAGAATGGCCAGTTCGCCTAACCTGCTCATATTTGGACTCTGGGGGAAAGCTGCAGGAAACCCACACTTACAAATTCCCCACAGCCACCCAACCCCATATTCGAAACTGGGACCCTGATGCTGTAAGACCGACAATATTAGGGATGAGGTCTCACCAATCACTGTATAATTAAGGCATAACATCCTTATTCGATGTTAAGTTCCTCTGATAATTAAACATATCTCTCCATCAGCCATTTTACCCACTTTCTGAGCCTGTGTGCTAACGTCTTGCAACTTATACATTGGAAGACCCAAATCCCTCTACAACTTGGGATTCTGCAGCTGTTCATCCTCTAAATAATATTCCCTTTTTGATTTTTCCTTCCAGAGAGAAGAACTTCACACTTTCCTCCCTCACTCTCCACCTCCAGATTGTGCACACACACAACTCTTCTAGATCTATATTCAATCTCCTCATGCCCCCCTCACGATATGTTATCTTCCATGCCTTTGTGTCAAGTGCGAATCTCGACCTCCTATCTTCACTGTCCTCAATTCAATCATCCATATAAGATGGAAAAATGTAACGTGCCAGCACAGACCTCGGACAGAATGCTGGAATCAATTATATGATTGAAAAACTGAATATTTCCATTATAATATAAGGACGAACAAGATACTTACGAAAAAAGGTAACAGAGGCAGCATCATTTTGTGATGCGGAAAATAGGATTAAGAAATGTCTTGATGCTCACAGAGGCTGTAAGAATCAACGTGGACTAAAGGAGAATCACTCAACTATTGTACATAGTTCATAAACCCATGCCATTAAAAAACATGCCAGCTGTTTGCTCACAACACTAGTGGTAATACATTAGCAGCGAGAGAGGATAAAACATCTACCAGGAAACGGGAAATCCGGATAACTCCTCTCCAATTAGGACGATAAAACTATTATTTTGCCGCTGGGATCAAAGAAGGGTCCTTAAGTACTCAGAAGGTCGATATATGACCAATGTTTTAGATGATGAGGCCGTGTGCATTGCACACAGTTGTGCTCACACTCACAAAGTGACTAAGGGAAATGTGAGGAGGGCAGATGGGATATTAAAAGTGTCAGGGAATGTGCAGGAAATGTCATATTGAGTACCAACTGGGACAATTGTAAGTCATACACTTTGTCAGAAGAACAGAAACCCGGGCTGTTGTTTCAATGCAGAGGGACTACAGAAGATTGCAGTGGAGAAGAGCTTGTTTTTTTCATTCATGGATCAGGAAATGTCATCTTACATATACAGCAAAAAATTGAATGTTGACCTTTACTCAAATAGGACTGCAGCTCACATCTAGGGAACTCCTGCTACAACAGGCCAGTGCATTGGTGAGGCCGCATCCAGAGTTGTTGCGGACAATTTCTCATATTTACATAGTAATAAACTTGCATTGGAGGCAGTTCATAGAATTTACTCGGCTGTTTCCAGGAATGACGGAGTTGTCGCCTGAGAATAAACTGAATAATTTGCGCCCATACCAATTGGAGTTTAGAGGAAAGAGAGTGAATCTTACAGACACATGTCATATTCTGACCCTTTTCAATGTCATCGGATATTGTCATTCATGGGACAACCAAGAATTACGGGAAACCGTTCCAAAATAACATGAGAAAACTTCAGATTCTGTGTGGATAAAAGTATGGAGTCCGAATGTCAATTTACCAATGATGACGAATAACAAATGTTCTTCGAGGAAAGATCAGTAAGGGAGATAAACACACTCTGATGTGGTGCAGGATGACCAGTGTGTGCTGAATTGGATATGGTGGCTGCGAGTATTCACCCCAAACAACGACAGATGTGCGGCATGTTGCTCATTGGAAAATGGCCAACTTTGAGTGAATGCAGCTTCAACTTAGCACTCATGAGAAATGACGTGGAACTTTATTTCCAACTTAAAAACAGAGCTAAAAATAGGTCAGAACAACAGGGATTTAAGACAGGTGGCGTCATCTGTTTGTTCAGTATTTCAAAGAACACTAAGTAATGATGTAATTTCTATACCCTGTGGACATTCCGCAGAGTATAAGTTAAGGACTTTCTGAAAACAACTCAAAGTTTATCTGAGGCAGATTTCCACCAGTATACAGAGAGATAGACCGTTACACGGAATACAATGCATCGTCCAATGCAATGGGTCAAGAAAGTATTCTATACGGTCCTTGCTGTCGTTGGTGTTCCTGGTAAATCACAAATGCTTTAAAATTGTGTGAATCTATGTGTGAGTCTGTGCCTGTTTTTAATCTGTTCAATGTGTCATATGCTGTTTAATGTGTTATACGCTGATCTGATGCTGACCATTGTGCAGATATCTGTAACATTTTCCCAATCGCTTGCATGATTTAATTCTGGTTTCTGCACGGAAAAGCAATCTGTGGCCACAATTCCGATCAATTATAAAGCGATTATTTCTTGAGTCCCACAGTGGGTACTGTTGAATTAGATATCAGAACACGGAAAGTTTCTGAGGGAAAGTTACAATACAGGTATCTATGATTGTAGGTTAGATTGGCACTAACTCGAGGGGACACTGACCATGCAAAATTTGGACTCTGAGTCACCGGGAAATTGTGCTGATTGTGACTATCAGAACATGTGAGAATGGAACCGGAGTATTGCATTAGTACCTTCCCCACTATTCAATAAGATCACGAGTGACATGATTTTTTCTCAATTCGAATTACCTCCAGTCTGGAACTAAGACTTTCGTCGTTTATTTATCAAATAAATCTACTAAAATCAGCATTGAATATATTGAATGTCACAACAGTACTGAATGACACACTTCCTTTCCAGTGATGCCTTGCTGCTATCCCTTAATAGCATGTTGCGACAAATCCCATCCCTGGCAATGTTAAAATTCTTTTTTTTGGGCATTATCTGTTCTGATGCAATCCAAATTGTTGAATTTGTTTCTCTCTCCACAGTTGTTGTTGGGCCTTTTGAATATTTCCAGCATTTTTAAAATTTGATTTCAGATTTTCAGCATGAGTTGTATTTTGCTTTTCCATAAGTCACGGGTCAGAATTTTACATTGCCCAGGTGGGCATGAGCCAGACCTGGAAGTGCGGGAAATTGTGTGAAAAACCAATGGGCGTCCATCCCACTGTTATTGCACAACAGCTACGGCTTTCTGAGGAACAGAGTCTACAGACAAATCACTTTCTGTGATTGATAGAAATAATCTCTAAACATCCCAAAACCAAGAGAGACCTCTTCTTTTGACTTGGGACCTCCATTTGTAATCTCCCTTCTACGAGGAGACTCCCACTTGGTACCCATCCTTTCACGAGCCCTCAAGATCTCAAAAACATTAAAGTAAAATACCGCTGATGCTGAAAAACAGGGATTGAAACAGCAAATGTGGAAACATCTCAACCAGTCTGGCAGCGATGGCACATTATCACATTGTTTGTGGGAGTGTAAGGAGATGAGTTTGCTGAGCACAACAGGAGACCTACCGGGGAGAAGAGAAAAGCAGATTCAAGAATGAGGTTTTCCACGACTTGTGCAGAGTGAGGAACGGAAGCCAGAAGAAGAGGAATGCAAGGATCTATCAGGGACAATATTGATCCAGACCCTGGTTCAGGGCCACTCGCTTACCTGGAAAGAGCAGGAAGAGGGATCCAGGGAAGTTTTGGGGAGTTTGAAATTAAAACATTTCCTGTCATCGCAGGAAAATTCGAAGTTAAATGGTTGGTGATGGAGTTTACTAAGAGGTGGGGCCAGAACAGATGGTGAGACTTTCGTGTTCTTTAAAGTTTTTTTTAAATCCTACTGAAACTAACTTAAAATAGGAAAGCCAATTCTTCATATTTCTAACATTATTAATGCAAGAGGTCAGGCTATTTATTTGGCAATATGTTTCAATGTTGATAAGGTTTATTAATATTTTCAGAATGTATCAAAATTTGTAAGTGTTGTGGTTTATTAATGATGGTATGGTTTGTTGAATCAGTTGCTTTTATTAAAGTAGAAAGGAATAATGGCATTGAAAATTGTATATTGAGTCATTATGTTTACAATCAGCAGTGTTCAAGTGATCAACTGCAATGAACAGTAAACGGCAGAAGCAGCACCTCTGGAATGGGCCATCATCATCTCAGAGATAATTCAGCCACAGTCAACGTATATTCCCAGCAAAGGAAGAGGCAGAGAGAACAATTACAGAGCTCACTGTATACCGAAAAAGACAGGGATTAAGTTCAATAAGAAAAAGTAAGAAAAGGTCGAGGATGTTAACATGACGAAGGACCAGATTCACTGTAGAAAGTGAAGAGAACTTAAAAACAACTCAAATAAGAGAAGCAAAGAGAGAGCAGGATAAAAAATGGCTTCTTGCTGTAAGTGAATATCACAGTTTTAGTTTGAATAACAGATAGTAAGAGGACGATTGGGACGAAAGGTGGGGGGGGGGGCGTGGATGATTTATGATTGGCGATAGAGGTCGTAGTTACCATCAAATGAAGAGTCAACATTCACTTTTACGAGGGGAGACTGCAAGTCTCAAGTACCCAATACCAACCAAGCAATCCACCTATGGGACTCATGCATCCTCAGATTGAATTCTTATCTGTAACTCTTCCCCTCCTCCATCACCCACCGCACTGTCAGTTCAAGAAGGCCGATCACCTTCTCAAAGGCAACATGGGCTTTCACAAAAACTGTTGGTCTTCTCAGAGGCGTGCCTACGCCATGAAATAATATGTTAATAATAGTTGCTGTGTCATTTCCATGTTCTGTTCCCTTCTCTGTCTACAGTTAATTTAATGGCGATTCTGGTCCTGCTCCGGGGGAATTGTGGCCTCTCCAGCTGCACCACTCGCTACATGGTCGCCATGGCAGCCGGGGATCTGATGGTTATTATCTTTGAGATCATACTGCGGCGGTTCCCTTTCTATTATTACCCACGGTGTTTCCTGGACTTGACCCCCGTGTGCAGCGTTGTCAGTGTCCTTCGCCGTGCAGCCATGGACTGTTCTGTCTGGTTCACCGTCATGTTCACCTTTGATCGATTTATCGCCATTGGTTCCCAGAAGCTGAAAGCTAAATATTGCACCGAAAAAACTGCGGCTGTGGTTCTTGCAACAACAACCATTCTACTCTGTCTAAAAAATGTGCCTCGTTACTTTAGATATGAAGCGAGTAAAATAATCAACGATGTGTCGTGGTACTGTAAAAATAAGAGAATCTTTTACACTGATCCTAGATGGCAGGGGTTCACTAACTT
This sequence comes from Mustelus asterias, assembly GCF_964213995.1. Classification (NCBI taxonomy): domain Eukaryota; kingdom Metazoa; phylum Chordata; class Chondrichthyes; order Carcharhiniformes; family Triakidae; genus Mustelus; species Mustelus asterias. Next base: position 179,150 of record NW_027590620.1, read on the forward strand.
TTCAACAGCATTAACTCCAATGATCCCATTCGCAGTAATTCTGATCCTTAACGCTCTGATTTTCCGACGCATTTTAATGGCCAGCCGAGCTCGCAAGTCACTGAAGGGTCAGAACAAGGGAGACAAACACAGTGACCCAGAGATGGAGAGTAGAAAGAAGTCTATTATTTTACTCTTTGCCATATCCAGCAACTTCATAATTCTGTGGTTATTCTATGTTTTATATAGACTTGATGTTCCAGAACTCTTTTTAGATGGCAGTGGTTATGATATCTTTGAGGACATCGCCTATATGCTGCAGAGTTTAAGCTGCTGCACAAACACCTTTATTTATGTGGCCGCTCAGCCCAAATTCAGAACAGTGTTAAAGAAAATGCTGAAATATCCGTTTGCATCGATTGCTCAGTACATTGATTGAAACAACAGTTTAAAAAAAAATCCACAGTGTAAGGGACAGGAACATGGTGGTCCTGTGAGCAGAGATATGACAGATATCCAGCTCAAGAAGAGCAAGATGTGACATGGGAGGAGGAAGTGAAGGGAATTGTCTGCAGGAATAAACTGCATTAGAGGGATGTGCGTGGCGCAGGGAGAGAGAGAGAGAACAGAAGAACCAGAGCTCTACTTCTACAAGGAGGTCAGACAGGGCGAGGCGAAGGCTGCGAAGGACAAGAGGTGAACTTGACCTAACCCAGCATAAAGATATCAGATACAAAGTATCGACTGAATGTATTGATTTAAACAGTTCATAAGCTTGAAAACAGCGGAAAGGGAGGTTGTTAATTTAACATTTCGGGGTAGCTATTGGACCGAGGAGGGTTTTTTGCTGTCAGCATGTTGCCGTTTCTGGGATCTTGCTGTGTGAAGAGGACAAGTGTGTGGCTTTCTACATGACACCAATGTTGCAGAAACAGATGGAGGGAGAGCGGGAAAGACAGAGAAAAAGAATCAGGGAGAGAGATAGAGCAGCTGGATGTAGTGTGTTAGAGGCAGAGGGAGAGGTACAAGCTGCTATTGAGGTGCGGGGGTTCTAAATGGGGGGACAGGGTCTCCATTTAATTCTGAGGCTCCCGGGATGTGGATTTCACTGCCCCAGCCTCACTCTGCCTCACTCTGTACCTCTGTATAAAAACTGACCACATTTAAAACGACTCCACACTGTTGACTGCATCTTGTGGGATCTTGCTCAGCAAGATCAGGGGCTTCGTTATAAAAACCGTCATGCTTTTCATGAGGGACGTTTACCCTTTCAGGGACTGAAGGGATATACCCAGACTTGAGAAAATGCCCACAGACACAGGGGTGTGTGTGCGTGTGTGTGTTTGTCTGGCTGTTGTCTTGGTGTGTTTCTATGTATGTGCGTGTGTCTGTGTGTGAGAGTGTTCATGTGTTTGTGTGTGTGCATGCGTGTGTGTCTCTGTCTCAGTTTGTGTTTCTGTGTGTGCAGCTTTGCGTGTTCCATGTGTGTGTGTATGTGTGTCTTCTTGTGTGTGCCTATATATGTGTGTGTGTGTATGTGTGCGAGCGTGAGTGTATGTGTGTTTGTTTGTCTCAGTGCGTTTGTGTGTGCATGCATGTGTGCATGCGGGTGTGACGGGAGACAGAGTGAGGGAAGACAGTGAGGGGCGACTTTGAGGCATCGCATAGTGCGGGAATAATGCGAAAGGAAAAAGAGTGAGGGGGGAGAGAGTGAGATGGAGAGAGCAAGGCGGAATAGCGCAAGAGGAGGATAGAGCGACGGGTAAAGAGTGTAACGGGAAAAGAGTTGGAGAGAATGTGAGGGAAGAGAAAGTGAGGGGGAGAGTGAGTGAGTGGGAGAAGGGTTTTAGGGTGCGAAGGAATAGTGTGATAGGAGAGAGTAAGAGGGGGAAGGAATAACGGAGTTGGGGGAGTGAGATACTGGGTAAGGGACGAGCAGATGGGGTGAGAGAGAGATTGATGAGGTGAGAGGGGAGTTAACAGAAAGCAGAATATACTGGCCAGTTTGAATTTAATCTCAATTCATGAATTCTAACTTTCTATCTGAAGGAATTCACATCTGAGGATTCCAGTTAAAAATCCCAGTGACTCTCCCAATGTGATGCTGCTGAAGATGCTGTATTTAACATAGAAACATAGAAACCCTACAGTGCAGAAGGAGGCCATTCGGCCCATCGAGTCTGCACCGACCACAATCCCACCCAGGCCCCACCCCCACACATTTTACCCGCTAATCCCTCTAACCGACATATCCCAGGACTCTAAGGGGCAATTTTTTTTTAACCTGGCCAATCAACCTAACCCGCACATCTTTGGACTGTGGGAGGAAACCGGAGCACCCGGAGGAAACCCACGCAGACACGAGGAGAATGTGCAAACTCCACACAGACAGTGACCCGAGCCGGGAATCGAACCCGGGACCCTGGAGCTGTGAAGCAGCAGTGCTAACCACTGTGCTACCGTGCCGCCCATTCTCATTGTGAGATATAATATTTCCACTTATTTAGTAAGTGGAAATATTATTTCTCACAATGAGAAAATAAAATTTAATGCAGGTTTCTAGAGCAAGCAAATCCTAAGTGAGTTAAGAAGAACAAAACTGTACACAATGCTCCAGGTCTGGTCTGGCCAAGGTTCTGTGCAATTGCAGCAAGGCATCTTTACTGCTTTACACAAATCCCCTTGCGATGAAGGCCAACGGACCATTAACCTTGCTAAATGATTGCAGTCCCTGTATGCTAGCTTTTAGAGTCCCATGAACAAGGACACCCAGAACTTTCTGGACATCATCTATTTCCAATTTTGCACCGTTGCATAATTACCTTGTTTCTCTGTATTTTCTACCAAAATTGGAGAACTAGACACTTATCCACGTTATATTTCATCTGCCCTGTCCTTGCCCATTTACACAGCCTGTCCAAATCCCGCTGAAGAACCATCACAAGTGTGTGTGTGGGTGGGTGGGTGGGTGTGTGTTTGTGTGGCTTCAAGGTGATTTAAACAAGTTGATTAAGTGGGCAAATACATAGGGAATGCAATGTAACGTAGATAAAAATGGTATAATGTAATTAAATGTGAATTTATCCATTTTGGATGGAGAAACAGAATTGTATAGTATTCTTTAAATGGTGACATAATAAATTTTAGAAAATTCAGAAATCAAATTCACAACAAAGTGTTGGATTGGACATGTTCAATTATAAACCCAGGATTAAAGTTCAAACATACAATATGTTCACACTCTTCATTAGTGTCCTCACAGTTACTTCCCTGCCTACCTTAATATCATTAGCAATTTATAATTGATAGATATCGTTCCTTCATCCAACTTACAGATATAGGAACAGCAGCACAGATCATCGTTACGTACACCATTAAAAAGTGAATAGAGAAAATCACAAGGAGCACCAATCAGAGCGAGAACAGGATAATAAAAGTACTGAATAACATAAAGTGCGGATTCGATCCGTGTATCCATCCACCTGGCTGTAGTGGCAAGGTGAAGCCACACTGATAAACCCCTTTCCAATGTTGTAACTTTCGAATCTATTGTTCTGAGATCCTGATCCATTGCAGTTTCATCCCAAACTATTGTTCTCAGATTCTCATCCATTGCTGAACCGTTCCAAATTATTGCTGTCAGAATTGGATCAATTGTTGTCATCTTTCAAACTACAGTTCCAATCCCTCCCATAACTCTCACTTGAGCCACCGTTTCCTGTTGCTGCTGTTACCAGTTCATAACTTATCGAGGTGATTCCCTTATTAATGAAACAATGACGCCCTCCCGTGAGGCATAATTGTCACGAATCCATGGAGAATGAAACTAATTTATGTCATTAAACAAACAGGTTACGTTAACCCGTTTTGATTTTTGGATTCCGGGGCTTCCAAAACAACAATGGTCAGTTGACTGGCCGTGACTAGTTTAACATTATTTAATATAGTTATTGATAACAAACAGTTTGGCTGCAGCAAATTATCTGCATTGCCGAGACAAATCGACAGTTGACAGCTGATCACTGATTCGAGAGGAGCACCGAGAGAGTGGTAAGGAATGCACACTTTGTTTCCCGCGTTCTCCAGGCACATCATGTGTCACCATTTTGATATTTGACATCAAAACGGTGTATTCCCTGAGACAGATTGGACAGCCAACCACATTCGGGATCAGCATATTTGAATCATCGACTCCACCCACCATCAAGTGCCCCCCACCCCCCAACGTCCCATCCCACTCCCGACCCCCCCTCCCCCCCCCCCCAAGAAAAATTACCATTCACTTTCCCCTTGCCCTATCGTATGTCGCCACTCAGGCTGAATCTCTGTGCCTGGTTTGTCGCAAACCTCAATCCAGACATCCATTCACAAAGGTCACCTAAAAATGGGGTGTGGGGTTTCTTTTGGAGGGGGGTCCGAGTGTTACTGAGTTGAGAGAGTGGAAGTAAGATGACAGAGACTGAAAGTGCATGGGCATTAACACAAACTAGCGGAAATGTTCGACGTGGAGGAATATGAGAGGGGCGATTAATTCTGGGGTCGAATGGCAAAACGTTGGAGTGTCAATTTGAGGTGAATTGAGACCAGGATCCTTAAGGAAGATAACTGATGAGAGTTCAAATAATTAACAAAAAAAGCAGAGTCAATTGCTTCGAGATACATTGAAGTGAAATTCAATGATATTCAATCCCACCAAGGCCCTATCCCTGCGAGTCCCTCTGATATTAAGTGACAATTGAGCATGGCGAATCATCCGAACTCGTGCATCTCTGGCACGTGGGAGGAAACCGGAGCATCCGGAGGTAACCCACGCAGACATGGGGAGAATGTACAGACTCCATACAGACAGTCACCCGAAGCCGATATTGAACACGGGTCCCTGGCGCTGTGAGGCAGCAGTGTTATCCACTGTGCCACCGTGCCGCCCCTGTGAGACTGCAAATCCCAAACTTAACCGGGTGAATGGCTTCCCAAAAGGAAAACCAAATGTGAAACTTCGATTCTGCAAGGACAGAAATATTTTTTTGCAATGTATGATCTGGTACATGTAAGGAACTTAGGGGATGGTTCCGATGAGTCCATGGCATTGTTATGAAAGAAAAAAACATGACCAGATTCTTACAAGGCAAATTTCAGGCAAAAGCGCTAAACAGAGAAATATCGAAACCAAAAGTAGGAGTTCGCTATTCGGCCCCTTGAGCCTGCTCCGCCATTCATTTCCATCATGGCTGATCATCAAATTCAATATCATGATCCCCCGCCCCGCCCTCCCTCCTCCCCCCCCTCCCCACCTCCCTCCTCCCCCCCTCCCGACCTACCACCCCCCCCCCCGCCCCATCAATATACCTTGTCCCCTTCCGCCGCAAGAGCTGCATCTCATTTCTTCTTGAAATCAGACAAAGTTTTGGTCTCAATTACAATCGGTTGTACTGAACTCCACATGCTCACCACCTTCTGGGTGAAGAAAACTCTCCTCACCTTAGCTCTGAAAGGTTTAACCCGTATCCACAAACTATGACCCTAGTTCTGGACTCCCCCCGCCATTACAGAGATTCTTTCGGAATCAACCCTGTCTAACGCTATTTGAATTTTATAAATTTCTCTGAGATCCCCTCTCACTCTTTTAAATTCAAGGGAATCTAATCCTAACCGGCTTAATCTCTCGTCATATGGCAGACCTGTCATAGAGCCATAGAGGTTTACAGAATCGAGACAGGCCCTTGGGCCCAAATTGTCCATGCCGCCATTTCTTAAACCCCTAAGCTAGTCCCAATTGCCCACATTTGGCCCATATCCCTCTGTACCCATCTTAGCCATGTAACTTCCTGAACGCTTTTTAAAAGACAAAGTTGTACCTGCCTCTACTACTAACTCGGACAGCTTATTCCAGACACTCACCACCCTCTGTGTCAAAAAAATGTCCATCTAGGCCCTTTTGCATCTCTCCCCTCTCACCTTAAACCAATGCCCTCTAGTTTTAGACTCCCCTACCTTTGGGAAAATATATTGACTATCCAGCTGATCTATGCCCCTCATTATGTTATATACTTCTATTAGATCTCCGCTAAGCCTCCTACGCTCCAGAGAGAGAAGTCCCAGTCTATCCAGCCTTTTCTTATAACTGGAAACATCTAGTCCCGTCGCATCCTAGTGAGGCTTTTCTGCACTCTTTCCAGTTTAATAATATACTTTCTAGATTTGGGTGACCAGACCTGTACACAGTGTTCCAAGTGTGGCCTCACCAATGTCTTGTCCAACTTCAGCAATTCGCCCCAACTCCTGTATTCAGTGTTCTGACTAATGTATACTCTGTGACTCCGCTGCCACACACACACTCACTCCCTCATTCCCACACACTGTAACACTCACACACCCACTACAGTATAAACATACACTCTCCAACCGCCCCCTCCCCCCACCAGATACAAACTTACCCATTCACGCACTCTCTCCCTCACTCCCACACACAGCAACACCCACACGCTCACTACAGTATAAATTTACAGTCTCCAACTCCCCCTCAAAATGCACACTCATCCGCTCACACATTCACTCCCCCACTCACACACACAGCAGCACTCACACTCTCACTACAGTATAAATGTACACTCTCCAACTCCCCCATCAAATTCAAACTCACCCGCTCACAAACCCAGTCGCTCTCTTACCCCACACGTAATCACTCACTGTCTGACTCAGACAGATGCACACGAACAATCTAGAGACTCACTCTCTCTTCCAGTTACAGTCACACTCAAGCTTTCTCTGCAACACACTCACTTCCTCAATGCAACAAAACCACAAACCGAATCTCTCATTCCCACACACAAATATAGACTAACCACCTCACTCACTTACATAGATACACTCAAACAAGCACAGACAAAACACCAAGTCTATATCCCTCTCACACTCATGCATGCACTCCCAATTTCACATGTAAGCCAACATTCACAAACACAAACACTCTATTTTCTTTTCCCACGCTCACAGACACACACACACACACACACACACACACATTTCTCTCTTGCACACCTTTCTCTCACACGTACAATCACACTCATTTTCACATTCCCACAATCTCTCACCCACACTCGCACATGTCCTGTCTCTGGTCTTTCTGACACAACACAGACACACACACACACACACACACACGCACATGCACGCACACAGACATGCACGAACACAGGCAGAGTTTATTTTATTTTGTTCAGGTGCAATATTCCCAGGCAACTGTGAATGGAGCAGTAACGCTGAACATTAAAATAACTTTTTAATTAAAGTGTTTACTTTGTTCTATGTCCAGTGTCTATGTGACTGTGTATTTCACTTTCTTGCAACTAACCTATTTACTGGTTTGATACTAACACGTGGAACATGTGGTCTCTCCAAATGTGTCACCTGCTAGTTAGTGGCCATGGCAACAGCAGAACTATTTGTCATTATTTTCGACGTGATAATGAAGCAGATTCTGCATGTTTACCTTTTACATTTTTTATTATTTGCTGCACTCTCTCAAAGTGTGCAATATCCACAGTACAATTCTTCACACAACCACGGACTGTTCTGTCTGGTTCACCGTGACTTTCACCTTTGATAGATTTGTGGCCAGATGTTGCGGAAAGCTGAGAGGTAAACACTGCACCGTGAAATCGGCAGCGGTGGCTCTGGGAACAGTAACTGGGTTGAGCTGTTTAAAAAACATGTTCTGGTGTTTTACGTTCACAGTTTCATATGCATTTATAAAAAGACTATGGCTTTGTAGACTTACAGGCGGCTTTATAAGCTCCCCTATGTGGGCATCAATCGAATTGCTGCAATATATTTTAACACCTTGTATTCCATTTATCCTGATTATAATGCTCAATACCTTCACCGTCAGAAACATTTTAGTGACCAGCAGAGCCCGCAGGAGACTCCGTGCTCAGAGCATTGAGAAGACTCACCTCGACCCAAAATTGGAGAATAGGAGGAAATCCATCATTTTACTGTTTGCTACATCAGCGAATTGTATTCTGTTATGGGCATTGTTGGTGTTTTCTTCGAGACAGACACGCATGACATTTCTCCAGATTACGGATATTGCTGTGGGCTATTTTATCATAAAATTGGGCACCATGCGTCAACTTCTTAGTTGCTGCACAAACACTTGCATCTATGCAATAACACAGACAAAGTTCAGGCAGCAGGTGAAAACTATGCTAATATATCCCTTCAGTAGAATTGTGAAATCTATCCAATGATTCAAATAGATGAATAATTGAAATTTCCCATGAAGTCAAGATCTGATTTTACTTGTAAATGGACCAATTCTTTTAAGTTATAGACAGCGTGTGTTTGGTTCATGTCACTGTCCATGTGCACCAACTGTCCCTGAACTAATAGAACATGTGGTGCATTTTAATCTATGATAGGAAAGGTTGGGGCGGGGGGGGGGGCGGGGGGGTGGTAGGGGAATTACAGAGTGGGGGGTGGGGGGGGATTGGGGTGCAGAGCCTGTCATTATGGTAACAGAACTGGCTGAAGCAGATCTCTATTGCAATAGAGATGGAATGCAGGCAAAATGATGGTAGCAGAGCAGGGCGGAGGATTGCTGCTAATCAAACAAAGCATGGAAGGTGCCAGGACTGTGCTGGCAGAGCATGGGTCAGAGCGCTATGTGTTTTCAGAGAGTAGGGCTGGGACCTGTCACGATGGTAACATCTTGATGAGTATCTGTATTGGGGCACGTTTGGACTGATGTTAATCTGGGGATATCTCTTTAGTTGCAGCGATGTGGTGTGGCAGTTTTCAGCTAGAATTGGAGGATCTGTTTATGTTAGGATGCGTTAACAATATTTCAGTGTCTATGTTAGATTTTGTGCCTATTAGATTCAGGGCCCACATTAGTTTCAGGGTCTTTGTCAGGATAAAGGTATCTTTCAGTTGCAGCAACATTAATTGCAGTCTCACCGAAGCAACCCCATTCCAGACCCCTCCCCCTTCAATCACTGCAAATCACAAACACTTTTAGAACAGTACAATTGCATCTAATGGGAACTCTCTGCTTGGACATTGTCATGTGGGTGTACATTAAAGCAATGTAAATGCCATGCAGCTTACAGCTTGAGTGATGTCATTGGGGGGCTGCAGCTAAGCTGTGGCAGTCAGGTCATAGGGTTCTTTTCCTTTAGGCTTTCAGCTACGTTTTTTGGAAGCACTTTACCTGCAAGCTAAGAAGCAGACTGATTTTCTCGATGTTTTTTTTTTCTCTTTGTTTGGTTCTGCCTTAAAGGATCTGTGTTTTGGGAAAATAGATCCGACTACAACCTCTTCTGAGTTTCTTCACAAGGAAAACGTGGCAAATAGGAACAGGAGAAGACCATTCAGCCCATCGAGCCTGCGCCGACAACAGTCCCACCCTATCCCATAACACCTCACACTTACCCTGCTAATCCCCCCGAAATTAGGGTCAATTTGTCATGGCCAATTCACCTAACCCTCACATCTTTTGACTGTGGGAGGGAACCGGAGCACGCAGAGGAAAGCATGATCAGCCATGATCACAATGGATGGCACAATGGATCACAATGGATCACAGGATTTGAAATGAGGCCGAGTCACATAGGCCTTGAATTGAGCCTTCATCACATAGGCCTTCAATTGAGGTCTAGTAACACACAACTTGAATTGAAGCCGAGTCATACAGGCCTTAAACTGAGCCTTGTCTGCAGGTTTTGTTTTGAGGTCTAGTCACACAGAACTTGAATTGAGGCCGAGTCACACTGACCTTGAATTGAGGCCTTGTCACACAGAACTTGAATTGAGGGCTTGTCACACAGGCCTTGAATTGAGTTCTAGTCACAGAGGCCTTGAATTGAGGCCAAGTCTGACAGGCTTCGAATTGAGGCCTACCTCAGGTACAAAGAACAAGTCCCTCTCCCACCGCATCCCCTCCCCCACCCCTAGTGAAACTGAACAACCCTTTCCATCCACAAATCCCACCACCCTGTCTAAAAACACATGTAGGACTCTAGGATGGAGAACACGCCTTTCCCCAGGCTCAGGAATGTGAATTTCAGCTCCCTTTCCCTCCCGAGTGCTTCGCAGTGAGAGAGGGAGACTGAGAATGTTACAAACAGAAACTCAGTAAAAGTAGATTGAAGCGCTGCCCTGAGCTCTCACACAGCACCGTGACATTACTGAGAGTAAAACACAGGCACTGTCCAACTGGCCAATTAAACCAGGTCCCAATCGCAGCCTTTTTCATTCCAAGAACCTGTGAGAACTCGATCGAACATCCTCTCTGCAGCTCTGCCTTACCCTGTTCCTCTCGATATCACACCCGCCTTTCACTCAATCTTTTATGTTTAAAATGTGGACACTGTTGGAGTGTGAGGAATATGGGGCAGGGAGGAGGCACAGAGCATGGGTGAACAGCAAGATCCCACACACACACACAGAGTCTGAACATGGCCAGGTACAATGTGATATTTAAGGGAGATTGGGGTAAAGTGAGTGGGCAATGAGGGAACCACAGCTCTCCCTCTCTCCCCCTCCCCGCCTCTTCCTTCCACCCCTCCCCAGTTTAAATAAAGGAACATCACTCCAGGTTTGGTGCTGTTTGTACATTTGATATGAACAGGGAACCTTCCACTTCCAGCACAGTCACTCCTCTCTGTTTCTCTCTCTCTAATTCCCCCTCTCTCTTACCCCCACCACCTCTGCCCCTATCCACCCCCTCCTCTCTCTCTCTCTACTGCACTTGATGATCTATCTCTGTTCTCTCTCTCTCTGCCTGTTTATCTCCCCCTATCTCTGTACGTACCCATCACCCTCCTCTCTCTCTCTCGCCTGCTCTGGATAATCTCTCTCTCTCTCTCTGACGATGAATCTGGATTGAAATGCTCTCTGAAAGGTTTCTGTCTGACCATTTTAAATCATGTCACCCTGTGACCACTGTTTGTGTTGATCACTGATTCACATTGAGAAATGAGGCTGGGGGCAGTGGTGGGAGATGGAAGCAATCACAGTCAGTTGTCAGTACACTGAATTTGGGGAGCGGAACCACGGTCTCCCAGCAGGATAGGCTGCAGGGAAAATACACACAGCAAGATCCCACAAGAAAACTGCTCTGTTACCCTCCTGTTCCCCCATCCCCCCACCCCCTCACTGTTACCCTCCAGTTCCCCCCTCCCTCACTGTTACCCTCCAGTTCTCCCCTCTCTCACTGTTACCCTCCATTTCCCATTTCTCTGACTGATAACTCACAAGCAAAGGAGAACGATGGGAGAGAGAGAGAGAGAGAGAGCAGGAACACCCACAATCACATCCTGAATTAAATGAATTATTTTGTTTTTAACCATCGAGTTCTCCCACTTCAGCACTGACACTGTTCGGGAATGAACCAAATACAAAAGGACATTCTGAGGGCCCTCTGAGATTAGGCCTTGAATTGAGGCCTAGTCACAGAGGCTGCATTAAACCTCGGGAAGAAGTCTCACAACACCAGGTTAAAGTCCAACAGGTTTATTTGGTAGCAAATACCATAAGCGTTCGGAGCGCTGCCCCTGAAGGGGCATCTCCACATCATAAACCTCGGGGACAGAGAACAGTCTTCTCCCCCCCTCCCCCAGTGAACCAGAACTCTCCAGCCCCAAAACTGTCCCAGACACGACTGGAAGGAGTGAGGGGGTAAAGGGAGCCAGTGATCCCCAGACCCTGCCCCTTCCACCCTCCCCCCACCATTAAAACAACAAATCACATTGGGATTTTCTCTGACATTTATACAAGATGCAACATCGAAGCAAATGGAGCAGCGGGGAAGGACTGCAGGAAAGTGAGTGGAAAAGAGACCCACAGCTTTCCTTCCCCCTCACCCTCTCTTCATCGTGCTCACTCCCCTCCTCTCTTTCTCCCTCTCTCTCCCCCCTCCCTCCTCCTCCACCTCATTGTCTCCCCTTCACTCCCTCTCTCCCCTTCAATCTCTCTCCCTTATCCTCTGTCCCCTTACCCTCTTCCACGCACCCTCTCTCCCCTTCTCACCCCCTCCCAATTCACCCTTTCTCTCTTCTCCCCCTCACTCACTCTCCCCTCACTCACTCTCCCCTCACTCACTCTTCATTTACTTCCCCCTTACTCACTCTCCCCTCTCTCTCCCCGTCACTCTTTCCCTGACAATCTCTCCCCTCACTCCCCCTCACTCATCTTCACCGGCTCCCCCCTCACTCTCTCCCCCCTTCACTCTCTCCCCCCTCACTCTCTCTCCCCTTCACTCTCTCCCACCTCATGCTCTCTCCCCCTCACTCTCTCTCCTCTCTTCCTCTCACTCTCTCCCCCTTACTCGCTTTTCACCTATTCTCCCCCTCGTACTCTCTCACCCTTCACCCTCCCTAACCTCACTCTCTCCCCTCAGACTCACTCTCCCTCACACTATCTCTCCTTCACAATATCATCCGTTCAATCTCAACTCCTTATTCTATCTCCCCCATCACCTCACACTCTCCCCTTCACCATTCCACTCACTCTATCCCCCTCAATCACTTCCCCACTCTTCCCCTTTCACTCTCCCACTCACTCTCTCTCCCCTCAACCTCTCTCCCTCCCACTTACCCTCTCTCCTCCTCACTCCCTCCCCCTCACTTTCTTCCGCTTCATGCCCCCGCACACAGGCTCTCCCTCAGTCTCCTCCCCACTTAATTCCCCCTCACCCTCTCTCTAACCCTCACTCACTGCCCTTCATTCTCTCCCCCTCAATCCCTTCCCCTTCACTCTTCCCCCTCAGTCTCTGCACTCACACTCCCCCCTTTACTTTCCATCTTAGTCTCTCTCCCCTCACACTTTCCCCTCATTCTCCCCCCCCCTCACTGTCTTGCCACTCAGTCTTTCCCATCACACTATCCCGCCTCAGACACTCTCCTTTATTTTCCATCCCCTCAGCCTCTCCCACTCACTCCCCTCACTCTCTCGCCATCTCCCTCTCTCTTCTCTTCAATCTATCTCCCTGTCACTGTCTCCCCTCACCCTTTCCCCCTCACTCGCCCTCCGCTGTCCCCTCACTCACTCTGCCCATCTCTCTCCCCTCACTCCATCTCCCTTTGCTCACTACCCTCACTCACTCTCTCCCCTTCACTCGCTCTTCACTTAATCTCCGCCTCTCTCTAGCTCCTCTCACTCTCTCCCTGTCAGTCCCTCTCCCCTTACTCTCTCCCCGTCACGTTCACTCCTCTGACTCTCTCTCCCTCATTCACTCCTCACATTCTCTCCCTGTTAGTCCCTCTCCCCTTACTTGCCTCACTCGAACTCCCAACGTGGTCTCCCCTCACTCTCTCCCCTCCCTATCTCCCCCCTCACTCACTCTTCACCTACTTTCCCCCTCACGACCTCTACCCTCACTCTATCTACCCTCACTTTCTCCCCACTCACAATCACTCCCCCCTCACCCTCTCTACCGGTCAATCTCTTCCACCGCACTCTATTCCCCTAAATCTTTCCCCTCACTCTCTCACTGAACCTGCCTCACTCTGTTCAACCTCACTCTCTCTCCCCCACCCTCTCTCCCCCTCATTCTCTTCTCCCTCAGCCTCTCGTCTCCTCACTCCCTCCCCTTTCTCCCTCACTTTCCTCCCCCTCATTTTTTCCACACTCCCTCCTCCTCACTCTTTCCCCTATCTCCTCCTTACTTTCTTCCTCCTCACTCTCTCCCCTTCAATCTCCCCTCATTCTCTCCCTTCAGCTTCTCTCCACATCACTTTCGTCCCCCTCATTCTCCCCCTTAATTTCTTGCCCCTCATTCTCTCAATCCCTTCTCCTTCACTCTCTCCCCCTCAGTCTCTGCCCTCAAACTCTTCCCATTACTGTTTCTCCCTTAGTCTCTCTCTCTCCCCCCATTATCTCCCCCTCACTTTCTCCCCGTCACTTTCTTCGCCTTCACTCACTCCCCCGATTCTCTCCCCCTCACCGTCTTTCCCCTCAGTCTGCTATCACACTATCCCACCTCACTCTCTTTTACTATCCCCTCAGCCTCTCTCCTGCTCACGCTGTCTCCCTTCACTGTTCCCCTCACTTACTCTCCTCACTCTCTCCCCCTTCCTCTCAATCTCACTCCCTCAATCTCTCTCGTCACTCTCTCGCTTCCCCTCACTCTCTCTCTGCCCATCACTCTCTCTCCTCTTATTCTCCCCCCTCACTCTATCTCCTGTCACCCTCTCTCCGTCAGACTCTCTCCCCTTACACTCTCCCTGTCACTCTCCCTCCTCTGACGCTCTCTCCCTCATTCATTCCTCACCTTCTCCCCTCACTCCCCCTTCCCCCCTCTCTTCAATCTATCGATTTCCCATCGCGCTGTCCCCTCACTCACTCTTCACCTACTCTAGCTCACTCTATCTGCCCTCACTTTCTCCCCCTCACAATCACGCCTCCTTACCCTCTTTACCCCTCACAATATCTCCCGTTCAATCTCTGCATCTCACTCTATTCCCCAAAATCTCTTCCCTCTCACCGCCTCCCCCTCACTCTTTCTCCCTCACCCTCTCTCCCTCTCAGTCTACCTCTCATTCTCTTCTCCCTCAGCCTCTCATCCCCTCACTCCCTCCCCATCACTTTATTCCGAACTTTCTTCCCCCTCATTCTCTCTCCCCCTCACTCTCACTCCAGCTCACTCTCTCCCCGTCACGCTCTCCCCCTCACATCCTGTTCCCTTACTCTCTCTCCTCTCACTCTCCCCATCACTCTCTCTCCGTCTCTCTCCCTCACTCGGTCTTCACCTATTCCCCTCTCACTCCCTCTCCCGTCACGCTATCTGCCATCATGCTCTGCCCTCACACTCTCCCCCCCCCCCCCCGCCCCACCACCCCCCCCCCCTCACTCTGGCCTCACTCGCTCTTCACCTACCCTCCCCTGCACTCTCTCCCCTGCACCCTCGCGCTGTCTCCCCCCCACTGACTTCACCCTCACCTTTTTCACCCTCACCCTCTACCTCTCATTCTCTTCTCCCTCAGCCTCTCATCCCCTCACTCACTCCCCATCAGGTGCTCCATCACTTTCTTCCCACTCACTCTCCCCCTCAATTTCTTCCCCGTCACTCCCTCCTCCTCAATTTCCCCCTCACTCCCTACACCTCATTCTCTTCCCCCTCACTCTCACTCCAGGTCGCTCCCTCCCCATCAATTTATTCCGAACTTTCTTCCCCCTCATTCTCTCTCCCCCTCACTCTCACTCCAGCTCACTCTCTCCCCGTCACGCTCTCCCCCTCACATCCTGTTCCCTTACTCTCTCTCCTCTCACTCTCCCCATCACTCTCTCTCCGTCTCTCTCCCTCACTCGGTCTTCACCTATTCCCCTCTCACTCCCTCTCCCGTCACGCTATCTGCCATCATGCTCTGCCCTCACACTCTCCCCCCCCCCCCGCCCCACCACCCCCCCCCCCTCACTCTGGCCTCACTCGCTCTTCACCTACCCTCCCCTGCACTCTCTCCCCTGCACCCTCGCGCTGTCTCCCCCCCACTGACTTCACCCTCACCTTTTTCACCCTCACCCTCTACCTCTCATTCTCTTCTCCCTCAGCCTCTCATCCCCTCACTCACTCCCCATCAGGTGCTCCATCACTTTCTTCCCACTCACTCTCCCCCTCAATTTCTTCCCCGTCACTCCCTCCTCCTCAATTTCCCCCTCACTCCCTACACCTCATTCTCTTCCCCCTCACTCTCACTCCAGGTCGCTCTCGCCCCGTCACACCCTCCCCTTACTTTCTGTCCTCTCACCCTCCACATCATTATCTCTCCTCTCACTATCTCTCTCCCTCACTCGCTCTTCACCTATTCTCCCCTCACACTATCTCCCATCGTGCTCCCCCATTACACACTCTTCCCCCTCTCTCCTCCCTCACTCGCTCTTCACCTACCCTCCCCCTCGCTCTCTCTCTCTCTCATTCAGTGCATTTAAGACAGAGGTAGTCACTTTCTTGATTGGTCAGGGGATCAAATGTTATGGGGGAAAGGCGGGAGAATGGGTTTGGAAACTTATCAGCTGTGATTAAATGGTGGAGTAGACTCGATGAGCAGAATAGCTGAATTCTGCTCCTGTATCTTATGGTCTTTTCAGTTTCACGCTCACTGTTAGCTACAATCTTTGCACTAGTCCCCCGCTCTTTATTAGCTTGTGTACGTATTAGTTTCAGCATTCCAATGATTCACAATTAGCATTTAACTAAATAACCAGTATGTATTTAATTGTAAATAACTACAGCTATACAGATGATAAAATTAGGAATATCCATTACAATTACAGAGCAGCAACATCTGTCATGGTAAAATAAACAGTTTGATAAATAATGGTAATATCTGACATCATGCATCTGTCCTGAGATCTTTGGGGTAATCCAAAATAAATCATATATTCAGAAATTAAATAAAGCTGAGGTGAGTGTGCGGGGACAGAGTGAAATTGTGAATTCTCGCTTTCGATGCTCTCGCTCTGCATCTGCTCAGTGAGATGGAAGGAACAAGGAAAGAGCAAACTGCATTTCCGAGGCTCCGATCCTGTGCAATGCTGCGCCAGTGTTCCTGTGTTGCTTTCATTCTAGGGATGTCGGTTTCAGAGGAAATGTTATCACTGTCGTCCAACTTCAATTTCATTTGGTGATGGGGTGCTGAGAATTCATTAACCGCTGTAATGCATGGGTTTGTGATGTGTTTCTGTGGGTGTATGGCTGCGTGTTGTGTGTATTTAACAGAGATTCTGTGTTTTTCTCTCTAAGTCTCTCTGTGTGTCAGTATGTGGATTTATATGTGAGTGTTCGAGAGGGTGTGTTTTTCTGTTCCTGTGAGCATATGTATAAGTTTGTCAGTGTGTGAATGAGTGTGTGGGTGTCAGTGTGTGCATCTGGAGGGATGTGTGTAGGATGTGCAGATGTGTGTATGTGTATGTCCGTGTGAGACAGTTTCCATGATTGTGTCTCTGTGCGAGTGTCTGTGTGAGATTATGCTTGTGATTGTGTGTTTTTACGTGGGGATGTCAGTGCCTGTGAGAGATTGAGATTATAAAACAGAAACGCATTCCATCTTTGGAACGGAATCACGTTAATCAACCTATGCATTTGAGATGTGAACAGTTCCAGAAATAATTGAAGCAACATTTACCGTGTGAATGTGTTGTGGGTTAAGGAATGGTCACCCTGCTTCAACACTGAAACTGTCCCAGATAAATATGTGGGAACTTTTGTTGAGGTTGATAATTGGCAGGGTAAACGGGAGGGGGGCGAGAGTGGAATGAGAGCATTTGGATTCCAACTGAGCTGCTCTCTGTCTCACCGAAACCTGTGGAATTGGAAAGCAAGAGTTGCAAAAGGGGAATAGTTTGTTTGGAAATTATTTTCTTTTCGAACACGGACAAAATGTGATTAAAGGTTGTAATTGTGTCTCAAAATGTTTGTATTTCCAATTTTCAAAGAATCAGTCTGTGAGATTGAGAGAATTATCTTGGAAACATTAAAAAAAAACTGATCCACTGTGTAAGATTAAAACTGACAATGTCTGACAGAGGAGTTACAGAGTGCAGCAGAGTTTACCCACTCCCATTCTGAATGGGATTAGTGTCTGATAACTGCACCAAATGTACACATTACAGTCTGAGATCATCCCCAACGACAACCTCCAGACAATATCTCCCATAGGGAATGAGGGAACAGAGTTCATGTACAGTGTCTGGTGATAAAAGGGTTAATTCACCAGCCGGGGTTCCTGCTGCAAACTCCAATCCCTGTCAATATTGTTCAATATTCACGCTGCAGAAACCGGGTCCCAGATGCAGACATGGGACTGACTGAACTTGTCTGAGGCTCACGAAGAACAGCCCCTGCAGTAGCTGGGTGCCACCAGCAGATGGTGGCATTGTGTCACTTTAATCACCAGATAGTGAAAGAGGTTTTGAGGAGAGGCTGGTGGAGCCTTTCATTCATTCACAGAGACAGAGAGGAAACTCTGACAAGATTGACCAATCTGCCCTCTGCTGGGTACTGTCAGAATCACACACACACTGTTCTCTCTCTGGAGAATGATCTCTGCTGCTCCATTTTGAAAGGAGGTTGAAGACTCTGTTGCTGAGAACACTGACAACACATTGCTGCTTAAACAATGGTTTGCAGCAATCTTTCCTCCAATGTGGAGACTAAAACTACAACAGTTTTCCAGCTGGGAAACCAGGTAAGCAGGGAAATCAGTGCCAGGCTGGAGGGGCTGATGGAATAGGGAGGGAGAGGGGCAGGAATGAAGGGTTTGGAAGGAGCTGTCGAAGATCTTCACAATTCAGGATTTCACTGTAACCGGTGGAGCAGCAATGTTTATAGATTGAAATGTCCACACTGTCACTCTCAGTCCCCGTCTGGATTCCCGCAGCGACTCCAGCTGTCTCTCTCCATTTGGACTGAACTGATTACCAAACAGCCTGAAACAGATTAAAGATGAAACAGGAAATAAACAGATTGAACAACAGAGTAAACAACAGGAGACTGGAGTTAATGGGACAAATCTTCTGGTCTCTGGATCGCCAGAGACCAGACACACATCCGAAGATGAGCATCGGGACCCTGTGGATGTCCTGACGCACTGATCTACCTGGGAATTGTCCCAGAGGTATTAACTACTACTGGGGAACTCCCCTGCTGCAGTTAGAGTCAGATACTTGGGACAGATCCACAAAGTTTACCTGGATAGTTACTCAGGTAATGTTAGACAGCTCACCACCTGGGCTAATACCTGAATAGCACGAGCGAGTCCCCCAATCACTTCCCACTGATCCCCATAGTCCACCTCCCACAATCTGACTAGACCCACTCATAGAGTCACAGAGGTTTACAGCATGGAAACAGGCCCAACTTGTCCATGCCACCCGCTTTTTAAAAAACCCTGAAACTAATCCCAATTACCCGCATTTGGCCCATATCCCTCTGGACCCATAGTGCCCATGTAACTGTCTAAATGCTTTTTGAAAGATAAAATTGTGCCCGCCTCTACTACTGCCTCTGGCAGCTTATTCCAGACACTCACCACCCTGTTTGTGAAAGAATTGTCCCTCTGGACACTTTTGTATCTCTCCCCTCTCAACTTAAACCTATGCCCTCTAGTTTTAGACTCCCCCACCTTTGGGAAAAGATATCAACCAACTAGCTGATCTAAGCCCCTCATTATTTTATAGACCTGAAAAGGTCACCCCTCAGCCTCCTACGCTCCAAGGAAAAAACTCCCAATCTATTAGCCTCTCCTTGTAACTCAACCCATCAAGTCCCAATAGCATCCTAGTAAATCTTTTCTGCACTCTTTCTAGTTTAATAATATCCTTTCTATAATAGGGTGACCAGAATTGCACACACAGTATTCCAAGTGCACCATTTTGTATCTCTCCCCTCTCATTTCATACATTAACAGTCACAGTCAGAGCATCTAATCAGTGTCCATGGACACATCAACTGCACTGCCCTCATCTACCTTCTTGGTTACCCCTTCAAAAAACTCAATCAGATTTGTGAACATGATTTTCCACTCACAAAGCCACGCTGACAGTCCCGAATCAGTTCTTGCATCTCTAAATGCCTGTAGATCCTGTCCCTCAAAATGCCTTCCAACAATTTACCCACCACAGATGTGAGGCTCACTGGCCTTTAGTTTCGAGGCTTTTCCCTGCAGCCCTTTTTAAACAAAGGCACAACATTTGCCACTCTCCAATCTTCAGGCAGTTCAACCGTGACTATCGATGATTTAAATATCTCGGCTAGGGGACCCGCAATTTCCTCCCTAGCCTCCCACAACGTCCTGGGATACACCTCATCAGGTCCCGGGGATTTATCGACTTTGATGCGCTTTGAAACTTCCAGCACCACCTCCTCTGTAATATGTACACTCCTCAAGACATCAATATTTATTTCCCTAAGTTCCCTAACATCCATGCTTTTCTCAACAGTAAATACTGATGAGAAATATTCATTTAGGATCTCACCCATCTCTTGTGGATCCACACATAGATTGCCTTGTTGATCCTAAAGAGCCCCTACTCTCTCCCTTGTTACTCTTTTGCCCTTTATGTATTTGTAGAAGCTGTTTGGATTCTCCTTTGCCTTATCTGCCAAAACAATCTTGTGTCCCCTTTTTGCCCTCCTGATTTCTCTCTGAACTCTACTCCTACACCCCCTATACTCTTCAAGAGATTCACTTGATCCCAGCTGCCTATGCACGTCATGTGCCTCTTTATTCCTCTTGAGCAGGGCCTCAATATCCCGAGTCATCCAGGGTTCCCGACTTCTGCCAGCCTTGCCCTTCACTCTAAGAGGAATGTGTTTACCCTGAACCCTGGTTAACACACTTTTGAAAGCGTGCCACTTACCAGACGTCCCTCTTCCTTCCCACAGACACCCCCAGTTAGCTTTTGAAAGTTCCTGCCTGATACCATCAAAATTGGCCTTGCCCCAATTTAGAATATTAACTTTTGGGACAGACCTATCATTCTCCATAGCTATCTTAAAACTAATAGACTTATGGTCACTAGTCCCAAAGTGATCCCTCACTCACATTTCTGTCACCTGCCCTTCCTTATTTCCCAAGAGGAGGTCAAGTTTTGCCCCCTCTCTAGTCGGGCCATCCACATATTGAATGAGAAATTCCTCCTGAAGACACTCAACTAATTTCTCTCCATCCAACCCTCTAATACTATGGCTGTCCCAGTCAATGTTGGGAAAATTAAAATCTCCGACTATTACAACCCTATTTTTCTTGGAGCTATCTGCAAACTCCTTACAAATTTGCTCCTCAATTTCCCGCTGACTATTTGGGGGCCTATAGTACAACCCTATCAAAGTGATTTCCCCCTTCTTATTTCTCAGTTCTACCCATATAGACTCAGTGGCCGAACCCTTGGATATTTCCCTTCTCAGTACGGCCGTGATGCTTTCCCTAATCAAAAGTGCAACTCTCTCTCCTCTGTTACCTCCTGTTCTATCTTTCCTATAGCATCTGTACCCTGGAACATTGAGCTGCCAGTCCTGTCCCTCCCTTAGCCATGTTTCAGTAATTGCTATAATATCCCAGTCCCACGTACCCATCAATGCACTGAGTTCATCTGCCTTACCCGTCAGGCCTCTTGCATTGAAATAAATGCAGTTTAATCTGGACTTCCCTTGCTGTCTGCTTTGCTTCTGTCTGATGTGTCTGGTACTAGGATTACTGACACTGCCTTTACTAATTTACGTGCTCTCTTTAACTTCCGTGCTGTCCTCAAACTTCTCTTCTGTCTCCCTCCTGCTTTGGATCCCACCCCCCTGCCAAACTAGTTTAAACGCTCCCGAGCTGCTCGAGCAAATCTCCTCGCCAGGATGTTAGTCCCCCTCCAGTTCAAATGTAACCCATCCCTCTTGAACAGATCAGCCCTTCCCCAGAAAAGATCCCAATGATCCAAAAATCTAAATCCCTGCCCCAGCTCTCAAGCCAGTCATTCATCTGCCTAATCCTCCTATTCCTACTCTCACTAGCACGTGGTACCGATAGTAGTCCTGAAATTACTACCTTCGAGGTCCTACACGTTAGCCTTCTGCCTAACTCTCTATATTCACATTTCAGGATCTCATCCCTTTTCCTATTTATGTCGTTTGCTCTTTGCCCGACCCTGTCCCACAGCAGAACCAGCTGTGGTGTCACAGGCCTGGCTACTGCTGGTATCTTCCCCTGACAGGCTATCACTCCCGTAAATCATCTCTACCTCCGCTCCAGCACTTGAACAACTCTGACTAAACCTCCCAACTTGGCCTCATCCGTCCCACCCTCTCCTGACCTGACATAGAAACATGGAAGATAGGAGCAGGAGGAGGCCATTTGGCCCTTTAAGCCTACTTCACCATCCATCACAATCATGGCTGATCGTCCAACTCAAAAGCCGAATCCTGCTTTCTCCCCATAATCTCTGATCCTGTTCGCCCCAAGTGCTATATGCAGCCGCCTCTTGAATACATTCTTGACTATATCTCTGACTTAAACTGATTACTCAAGAACCAACCCCAACCCACTACTCTCCAAAGCTATAAACCAATCCCAACACCCGACCACGCAACCAAATCTAACTAGACACCCAACAACATTACCAACTCCCAGCCACCATCCAAACTGCTGATTAACCCTCCAACCCAACACAATACAACTCGACCACCCTCCCGACGCCCAGAACTAATCCTTGAACCTCTCCTCAGCTCCCTGATGAACCATTCATCCAGCGACACACCAACCCATTCACTCCCACAATCAACTAACACTTATGGAGCTCCCCAGGGTCACTGTGCTGTAAATAGGGTGTGCTCGCTCGACCGCGACTCCACTCTGCTCTGATGGAGCTCCCCGGGGTCACTGTGCTGTAAATAAGGTGTGCTCGCTCTACCGTGAGTCCACTCTGCTCTGATGGAGATCGCCGGGGTCACTGTGCTGTAAATAAGGTGTGCTCGCTCTACCGTGACTCCACTCTGCTCTGATGGAGCTCCCCGGGGTCACTGTGCTGTAAATAAGGTGTGCTCGCTCTACCGCGACTCCACTCTCCTCTGATGGAGCTCCCCAGGGTCACTGTGCTGTAAATAGGGTGTGCTCGCTCTACCGTGAGTCCACTCTGCTCTGATGGAGATCGCCGGGGTCACTGCTGTAAATAGGGTGCGTGCTCTCTCTTCCTTGACTCTAGTCTGCTCTGATGGAGCTCCCCGGGGTCACTGTGCTGTAAATAAGGTGTGCTCGCTCTACCGTGAGTCCACTCTGCTCTGATGGAGCTCCCCGGGGTCACTGTGCTGTAAATAGGGTTTGTGCTCTCTCTTCCCTGACTCTGCTCTGATGGAGCTCCCCGGGGTCACTGTGCTGTAAATAGGGTGTGTGCTCTCTCTTCCCTGACTCTGCTCTGATGGAGCTCCCCGGGGTCACTGTGCTGTAAATAGGGTTTGTGCTCTCTCTTCCCTGACTCTGCTCTGGTGGAGCTCCCGGTGTCGCTGTGCTGAAGATTCTGGGAGAAATATGCAGCAGTTTCAGGTTGGGAGGATTTTCACACATAGCGCCAATCTGCTTACCACCGCCGCTGCTTGGAAGATTCAGGCCCATTTATATTTTAAATCCATTTATATTTTAATTGTTACACTAAAAATTAACACAAACACTCACCAGATCCCCTCCAGACTCCTGCAGGTCAGTATGAGGCGGCGAAGAGCAGGGACAGATTGATCTGTGAAGGAGTTTGATTCCAGGTTCAGAATCCTCAGGGTCTGGTTTGTACTGAGAGCGGAGGCGAGATCCTCAGCACAAGAATCTGTGAGAGTGTTCTTATGCAGACTGGAGACCAGAGAGAGGAATAACAGGAATCAGGCTCAATCCCCAGTGTTTTAAATAATACTGTTAATAGCAATAATAATGTATTGTATGAGACATTCCAAAAACACAACCTGCATTTCTGTAGAATGAGGAAATACTCAATGCTGAAAATGAAATATAAATAAACTGGAAATGCTCAGCAGGTAGGTATTTGTGAAGCAAGCTAAGTATTTGTGAAGAGAGAAACAGGGGTAAAGTTTGAGCTTCCATTGGAACTGGGAACGGGCAGTGAATTGACAGGTTTGAAGTGACAGCGGTGGGTGGCTGGGGAAGAAACAAAGAAAGGACAAACTGGAATTACAGGAGTGATTAAATGATAAAAATGATGATGGGACAGGACCATAAATCACAGGATCCCCATGTCCTTACTCGGAGTGGCTCAGGAGGGACATGGGATGGTCAGTGGTTTGGGAATGCAGTTTGTGGTGAGGTTGAAGATTATGGCTGTGATTTTACCAGAAGCTCTGAAGTCCCAGGATGGGGATTGGAAATGGGTGGTGTGTCCGTGTGGGCAGGATAGGCAGAGTTATGAAGGTGATATTGTCAGAGGCGGACAATTAACGGCTGGCAGGCAGGGGGAGCTGCCCACTGAGGCAGCCTGGGCAGGGGGCAGTCCCGGTTCAGGCAATGCTGGCACCATCTCCAAAGGCAGCCAACAGGACGTTCAAACACTGCAGCTCTGGAGGGAGCAGCGAGGGAGCTCTGCTTATTGAATGAGGGGCTGAAATGTCAGAAAGCAGAACAAGGCTTGCCCCCCGACCCCTTCCCCTCCCTAGAGGGGCTCCACCCGGCTGCTCAGGCTCAGAGGGAGGTCCTGTTCCCTCAGGATGGGAGGAGATTATCCCATCGGTACAAGCCAGTCTGGATGGAGATTGCTGGGAGGTGAGCAGGTTTCAGACCCGTGGTTACAGAGTGGAAAAGGATCAATGTCCTGATGTGTTCTGTCACGGTGAGTGCAGCACAGCCTGATATGTGAATAAGGATGAGGGGGAAATTGTGGAAAGAACATCTCCACCCAGACACTGGCAATGCAAAGGACTTGCAGAATCTCACTGGCCGTGCTGTCTGGAGACAATACACATCTCTGTAACCTGTGCTTAATGCTGCCTTCTCTCACATTATCTGTCTCTTGAAGACCTGGTTGGCTGTAGGGATTCGCATTCTAATCAGTATTCTGTAACTTGATTTTGTGTCTCTGTGTCCTGTTTGAGAGCAGATTTCCACTCCATCTGACGAAGGAGCAGCGCTCCGAAAGCTAATGGTATTTGCTACCAAATAAACCTGTTGGACTTTAACCTGGTGTTAAAACTCTTACAATGCAAAGGCAGCAGCATTGACTGTCAGAGACATGTCCCTTAGGCTGGCACCAGCATAGGCTCGAGCAGGGCTGACCAACATATTCACTGGGCAAACACATGGCAATGTTTTTCTCACTCAAGGGGCCGATGAGTAAATTTCAGAATGATACAGTTTGGCACAGCAGAAATTTCAATGAAAAACTGAACTGAGAAATGAAAAGAAAAACTTGCTGAGCACAATAATGAGTAATAATTAAAGATGATTATTAGTGTTTAATCCTCATCAATCACTAATTGTTTCTCTCCCACATTTGCTGCGGATTGGCTCGAAAACCTATCAGCAGCAAACATGGGAAAGAAACGGGATGTGATTGGAGGAGCAGCTCCATGCAGATTCTTCCATTCAAACTGAACTGTGTGACTGAGATTCTGGAAACTCGCTCCGGGGGCCGCATTGAGGGGCTTCGAGGGTCACATTCGCCCCTTGGTCCACACGTTGGACAACCCTGGGATACTGCATGTGTTTGATGAGTAACAATTTATGTGTTTGGAAAGAGAGCAAACATCATCAGGGAATGAGTGAAGAAGAGTGGAGACATCCAGGTCTTGCCATCCTTACGCCAATGGAAGACGAAGTGCTGGATCAGGAAGGCCTGGGGGCAGAGTGGGTAATTACTGCTGGTGAGATGGGTTGAGTGGGTGGCCTAATGAATGGGCACAGGAGAGCGTCTGGTGAGGACAAAGCATGGAGCTTGTTTATCCTTCACTGGTCACAGAGATCAGTCTGAAGGACGTATTGGGATAAGAACAAAATACCTCGGAGCAGCAGAAGGTCATTCAGCCCCTCGAGCATACTCCATCACAGCTGATCTAATTATAGTCTCAATTCTTTTCCCCGTAACCCTTGATTCGCTTCTCAATCCAAAATCATTCTTAACTCAGCCTTGAATATATTCAATGACTCTGCCGCCACTAGTCTCCAGGGAAGAGAATTCCACTGACCAGCCACCATCTAAAAAAATAAATTTCTCCTCATCTCAGTCTTGAGGGACTGACAATTACATTTTAAAAGCTGTCCCCTTGCTCTGGTCTCTCTTACAAGAAGAAACAGCCTCTCAGCAACCACCCTGTCTCATCCCCTCAATGCGATCACCTTTTAATCTTCTGAACATTCATAGATATTGCTCCAATCTGCTCAAATTTCCCTCGTAAAATAAACCCCTCCATCCCAGGAATCAGCCGAGTGAACTTTCTCTGAACTGGTTCCAATACAATTCTATCCTTTTTTAAGTAAAGAGCTCAACATTGTACACATTACTCCAGTTGTGGAGCCTCCCTGAGCCTCTCCACATCCCCTTGAAACATCTTTGCATCCTCCTCACAATTCAGATTTTCACCTAGTTTTCCATTATTCGCAAATTTGGAAATATTATATTTGATCCCCACATCCATGTCATTCATGTAGATTCTGAATAGCTGAAACCCAAACACTGATCCCTGCCGTACTCCACTAGTTAGAGGCTGTCAACCCAAAAATAACCCATTTATTCCAACTCCTTGTTTCTGTCCACTAACCCGTTCTGAATCCATGCTGGTATATTCCTCCCAATCTCATGTGCTCCAATTTTCTTTCATAACCTCTTGTTTGTGAATCATGCAACTATAGAATCCCTAGTGTAGGAATCGTCATTCGGCCCATCGAGACACACTGACAGAGTAACTTACCAAGGTCCGCTCCCCATAACCTCACAAATTTACTCGGGCTAATCCACCTAAGCTACACATGTTGGGACACTAAGGGCCATTTTACCATGGCCACTCCATCTACCATGCATATCTTTGGGAGTGTGGGAGGAAACCGGAGCACCCAGAGGAAACACACGCAGACACGGGGAGAATGTAGAAACTCCACACAGTCACCCAAGGCTGGAATTGAACCCGGGCCCCTGGCTGGGATGCAACAATGTTAACCAATGTGTCACCGTGCCAGCCTTTCATGAATCCATGTTAGCCCTGTCTAATCCTGCCATTAATTTCTAAGTGTTCTGTTATCTCTTCCTTCATTACAGATTACTATAGGATTTCCATACCATTAATGTCAGACTAATAGATCTGCAGTTGCCCGGTTTCCCGTAACCCACATATTTACGCCGCTAATCCACCTAAACTACACATCTTGGACACTAACGGGCAATTTAGCATGGCCAATCCACCTAACCTACACAGTTTTTTTGGACTATGGGAGGAAACAGGCGCAGCCGAAGGAAACCCACACAGACACTGGGAGAACGTGAAAACTCCACAGTCGCCCAAACCTGGAATGAATCCGGGAATCTGACTCTGTGAGGCAGCAGTGCCAACCCCAGTGCCACATCTTCGCTTAATCTAATACACTCCTTGAATTAGCAACGGCTGGAACACTTCTGCTGCTCTTCTCCAAATAAAAGGAATCTATTTTTGTTGGAAACGCCACACATTTGCACATCACCATGTCTAAAGCAGCTTGTTTTGTGTTTGGCACTGGAACGTGCTTCTCCAAGAAATTGCTTGAATACATGCTGTGAACGAATCTTCTATTCAACTTTTGACAATCTGAGTGATTTATACAGTAAATGGAAGAAGCCACAGGAGCATTGACCTCCAGAGGGATCTGTGTGTACAAGTCTACAGATCCCTGAAAGTGGCAACACAGGTGGATGAGTTGGTCAAGAAGGCAGACAGCATGCTTGTCTTCATCGACCGGGGCATCGAGTATAAAAGTTGTCAAGTTATGTTACAGCTGTATGAAACTTCAGTTGGCCACATTTGAATATTGCTTGCAGTTCCGTTCGCGACACTCCCAGAATGATGTGGATGCTTTGGAGAGGGTGCAAGGAAGGTTTACCAGAATGTTGCCTGGTCAAGGACGTTAGGTTATGAGGAGATGTTGTATAAACACAGATTCTTTCACTACAAAAAGGGAGGCTGAGGGGTGACCGGATGGAGGTGTCCACAATTATGAGAAGCATCAATATGGTGGATAGTCAGAGACTTTTCTCCAGGGTGGAATGGTCAACTACAAGAGGGCACAGGTTGAAGGTGAGAGGAGCAAAGTTTCGAGGGTGGTGTGTGGGGTAAGTTTTCACCCAGAGGGTGGTGGGTGCCTGGAAGGCACTGCCAATGGAGGTGGCAGAAGCAGGCACGTTTCCAATGTCCAAGGTGCATCTTGGTAGACACATGAACAAGAGACAAACAGAGGAATAGAAACCGCAAATTGGCAGTAGGTTCTGGGTCTGAATAAGCGTTAGGAGGCGCCACAGGCTTGGTGAGCTGAAGGGCCTGTTACTGTGAACATAGAACATAGAACAGTACAGCACAGAACAGGCCCTTCGGCCCACGATGTTGTGCCGACCTTCATCTGAAACCAAGATCAAGCTATCCCACTCCCTACCATCCTGGTGTGCTCCATGTGCCTATCCAATAACCGCTTAAATGTTCCTAAAGTGTCTGACTCCACTATCACTGCAGGCAGTCCATTCCACACCACAACCACTCTCTGCGTGAAGAACCTACCTCTGATATCCTTCCTATATCTCCCACCATGAACCCTATAGTTATGCCCCCTTGTAATAGCTCCATCCACCCGAGGAAATAGTCTTTGAACGTTCACTCGATCTATCCCCTTCATCATTTTATAAACCTCTATTAAGTCTCCCCTCAATCTCCTCCGCTCCAGAGAGAACAGCCCCAGCTCCCTCAACCTTTCCTCATAAGACCGACACTCCAAACCAGGCAGCATCCTGGTAAATCTCCTCTGCACTCTTTCCAGCGCTTCCACATTCTTCTTATAGTGAGGTGACCAGAACTGCACGCAATATTCCAAATGCGGTCTCACCAAGGTCCTGTACAGTTGCAGCATAACCCCACGGCTCTTAAACTCCAACCCCCTGTTAATAAAAGCTAACACACTGTATGCCTTCTTCACAGCTCTATCCACTTGAGTGGCAACCTTTAGAGATCTGTGGATATGGACCCCAAGATCTCTCTGTTCCTCCACAGTCTTCAGAACCCTACCTTTGACCCTGTAATCCACATTTAAATTAGTCCTACCAAAATGAATCACCTCACATTTATCAGGGTTAAACTCCATTTGCCATTTTTCAGCCCAGCTTTGCATCCTATCTATGTCTCTTTGCAGCCTACAACAGCCCTCCACCTCATCCACTACTCCACCAATCTTTGTGTCATCAGCAAATTTACTGATCCACCCTTCAGCCCCCTCCTCTCAGTCATTAATAAAAATCACAAAGAGCAGAGGACCAAGCACCGATCCCTGCGGCACTCCGCTAGCAACCTGCCTCCAGTCCGAAAATTTTCCATCCACCACCACCCTCTGTCTTCGATCAGATAGCCAGTTACCTATCCAATCGGCCAACTTTCCCTCTATCCCACACCTCCTTACTTTCATCATAAGCCGACCATGGGGGACCTTATCAAACGCCTTACTAAAATCCATGTATATGACATCAACCGCCCTACCTTCATCAACACACCTAGTTACCTCCTCAAAAAATTCTATCAAATTTGTGAGGCACGATTTGCCCTTCACAAATCCGTGCTGACTATCCCGGATTAATCCGCATCTTTCTAAATGGTCGTAAATCCCATCCCTAAGGACCTTTTCCATCAATTTACCAACCACCGAAGTCAGACTAACCGGTCTATAATTACCAGGGTCATTTCTATTCCCTTTCTTAAACAGAGGAACAACATTTGCCACTCTCCAGTCCTCTGGCACCATCCCCGTGGACAGCGAGGACCCAAAGATCAAAGCCAAAGGCTCTGCAATCTCATCCCTCGCCTCCCAAAGAATCCTAGGATACATTTCATCAGGCCCAGGGGACTTATCGACCTTCAGTTTATTCAAAACTGCCAATACATCCTCCCTCCGAACATCTATTTCCTCCAGCCTATTAGCCTGTAACACCTTCTCTTCCTGAAAAACATGGCCCCTCTCCTTGGTGAACACTGAAGAAAAGTATTCATTCATCACCTCGCCTATCTCTACTGATTCCATACACAAGTTCCCACCACTGTCCTTGACCGGCCCTAACCCCACCCTGGTCATTCTTTTATTCCTCACATAAGAGTAAAAAGCCTTGGGGTTTTCCTTGATCCGACCCGCCAAGGACTTCTCATGTCCCCTCCTAGCTCTCCTCAGCCCCTTTTTCAGCTCATTCCTTGCTAACTTGTAACCCTCAATCGAGCCATCTGAACCTTGTTTCCTCATCCCTACATAAACTCCATTTGCCATTTTTCAGCCCAGCTTTTCAGCTGTGCGGTTCTTTGTTCTTCTTTGTATATGTAGATTAAAGTCACCCGTGGTTATTGCAATATGTTTTTACAAGGCCCCATTATTTTTCCTGTGTATTGTGTTGGAGATTGTGACTGTTGTTCGGATCCGATAAATGATTCCCAAACTTTATTAAATCTTATCTCTATCCAAACTGATTCTGCATCTTGAACTAAGTTCACTTCTCGCTGCTGTACTGACATCTGTTACTAACAGTGAGACTCCACCGCCATGTCCTGTCCTCCATTTTCTGTCATCCACTCACTCTCCCCCTTTTCACACTTCAATGGATGCTGTGTCCCGGGAGAGCTGTGGGCATCTGAGGA
Organism: Mustelus asterias; assembly: GCF_964213995.1. Taxonomy (NCBI): domain Eukaryota; kingdom Metazoa; phylum Chordata; class Chondrichthyes; order Carcharhiniformes; family Triakidae; genus Mustelus; species Mustelus asterias. The sequence goes on from NW_027590620.1 coordinate 209,445, forward strand.
GGAGGAGAGAACCTCAGAGGGTGAAACATAACATTATTCCCCCATTCCCTCAACACAAGGGTTTGTGGGACTGACATCCCATTGCTCAGAGATCAGAGAGAGAAGCAACAGGAGTCAGAGGAAAAGCAGTTTTCCTTACTCATAACTGACGCCAATAGTAATGGGCAGTGTTTTTTATACAAATACCAGTGGTGAAATTATATTGTTGAATATTCAGTTATTATAAACACAATCTCACACAGTCTGCTACTTACCACAGTTCCTGTATTTTACATTCCGAATTCCTCAGAGCCACAGACAGCAGTTTCACTCCAGAATCTCCCAGTTTATTGTAACTCAGATTCAGATCTATCAGTGAGCGGTTTGTACTGAGAGCAGAGGCCAGGTCCTCGGCACAAGAATCTGAGAGATCATTATCATGGAGACTGGAGATCAGAGAGAAAAATAACATGAATCAGGGCAAAAATCCATAGTGTTTTTAAGAAAAAGATCATTAACAATAATAATGTACAGCGCGGGACATTCAAGAAACACAACTTCAGTTGATACAGAAGGCAAAATTATATTGATGCTGTAAATCTGAAATATGAATAAAATATGTGGAAAATCTCAGCAGGACAGGCAGCATCTGTGAAGAGAGAAACATATTTAGTTTCAGTTCAATTAGCTAAAATTAAAACTTATGAGTAGCAGTGAATTAAATTGTTTTCAGTGACAGCGAGCTGGGGATGGACGAGTGACAAGGAAAGAACAAAATGGAAGTGCCGGAGTGATTAAATGAGAAAAAGGATGATGGTGAAAGGGAAGAGCACAGGATTCCCATGTCCTTACCCTGAGTCACAGGGAGGGACATGGGATGGTCAGTGGCTCAGGAATGGAGTGTGTGGTGGGGTTGAAGATGATGAGAGAGAAACCTTTCTCACGATGCCAGTGGTTCGGGTCTGGAATGTACAGTCTGGAAGTGTGGTGGGGGCAGGCTGATTCGAGGCATCACAGAGGGCAGTCGATGAACAATCGAATGAAACAATGTGCAAAGATACGAGGAGAAGGCAGTCGAATGATACAAATTCCTAATCCTAGTTTGGTGAGCCGGTGCAGACACATTTCGCCTCGTGGTGTTCCGCAATAATTCTGTGAAGATAATGGTTGGAAATGTATGGAGATTTTAACTGGAAGCTGGTGATGTTGCAGTGTCAACAGGGTTCGGTAATTTAGCCAGTGTCCACAAAGGGCCATTGGTATCTCTCTCAGGTAGAATCAGAGAATTGTTACAGAGCAGAAGGAGACCATTCGGTCCATGCTGTCCGCACTGAATCTCTGAATGAGCAATTTACTAAGTGTCATTCCCCCAAATATTCCCAGTAACTCTGCACATCCTTCCTTTTCAGATAATAATCCAATTCCCTTTGGAAATGTTCAACTGAACGTGTCTCCACCACACTCCCAGACAGTGAACTCCAGCCCTTAACCACTCGCTGCAGGGGAAGTCCCGGTTCAGGCAATGCTGGCACGGGCAGCACTTTGATAGGCAGCAGCTCTGGAGAGGCCAGTGAGGAAGACCTGGTTACTGAAAACAGGGCTGCAATGGGAGGAGAAAGGTTAAACTCAATTCAATGATGCACTTGGCAACACTTGGTACTCTTCCCCAAGGCTACCTGAGTTTGGAGCAAATTTCTGTTCTCTCAGGACTGGACAGTATCTGCCACATCAATCCAAGTATATCGGGATGGAGATTGCTGGAGACCTGAGCAGGCGTGGGTTATATGGTTGCAGTGAGGCAAAAGGATGAATAACTTCCCAAGTTCTGACAAGGTGGTGAAGCATTTGATCGCATATAACCTGAGGCATATGGGGTCGAATGAGAATGAAAGTGAAATGGTCGAAAGGTAATTCCCACACAGACACAGGCAATGCCCAGAGATCAGCATCAACATGTCAGAGACATGTGAGCCTCTCTCTGCAGGGTTCTGGTTTTAACAACACCAGGCCAATGTCCAACACGTTTATTTGGTAGCAAATGCCATTAGCTTTCGGAGTGCTGCTCCTTTGTCAGATGGAGTGGATATCTGCTCCCAAACAGGTTCTGGTCAGTCAGATAATTCCAGCACTGTGAGAATGGGATGGTCACAGGCAAGAGGCTTTCCCTATGTAGACATGATGGTCAGTCAGGTTCTCACCAGCATAGGCTTGTGTCTTTGATGGGAGAGTAACAATGGAACTTTATGTGCCTGTAGAAGAGAGCACGAAACGTCAGGAAATGAACTAAAAATCGTGATAGCGTCCAGATTTTGTAATCCTCACACCTAGAATTAGCAGCTCTGCAGTTGGGAGAACAGCAGATAGTGTGGGAAATCGCTGATTGTAACATTGGTTGTGGAGCTGAGAGTGTGCGGTTGAATGGATGGACACAGGAGACTCTCTGGCAACACAGAGTTTGGTGCCCATCACCGGTCACATGGAACCGGCTGAAGGACGTGTTGGAATGTACATTTTGTTACAAACTATGCCTTGAAGAAATATACTGAACATTGAAGGATATTGAATTCGATGATCAGCCATGAACAAAATGAATGGTGGATCAGGCTCGAAGGGCCGAATGGCCAACTCCTGCTTCTAGTTTCTATTTTAATCATGTTTCTATGCAGGTTATGTTGTCGGCACTGTGTTATCTGTAGCCGGTTTCCTTTATTGTTACTGAAGCAGTATAATTGACATCATGTTGATTTTAATCTGAACTAATGCAGTGTTCTGTTGTTTCAGTGTTTCCCCTGGGATGGCAGAGTAGAGCTTGATTGCGGGTGATTGACAGGTTATGTCATGTGACTGAGGGACAGCTATTTTTCACAGAACATTCTAGTTTCAATTCTTCTTTCAGAAGCTGCTTGAACTTAAGACAAACAGCACTGCTGTTTCCCTCTCTGAAGTTGGAGTATTTGCTGTTTAAGTGTTGCTGTGATGAAAGCTGTCAGAGACTGGGGTTACCTCTCTGTGGTTGGGCTGTTCGGAGGCGACATCCTTCTCTGAAAACAATTGTTTGTTGGCTGCCCGGAAGTGTTAAAAAGCTGGAAATCGGCATCACGTGAGCATAATTGTTTTTGTGCTAACTAATGTTGGAGAAGGGTGTATGTCTGTGGGTATTGCTTTGTATTGGAACAACAGAGATAGCTAGCTGTTAAGAGTTATAGTGTGTCATGTCGAAGTCTTGCAATTGGTAAAGGTTATGCTAATTCTTGTTCTTGTATTCTAACTGCATTCTTAAATAAACTGTGTTTCATAAAAGCATCCTAGTGGGTCACTTGATTCATACCTGGAGTGAAACACCTCATGCTCATCAATGCCAAAATCAAATGTAAAACCAAGGGTCCAGGCTAACTTCACAAAACACCTTGGAGTTTCTGGTCTGCATCTTAACAATTGTATAGAACATAGAACAGTACAGCACCGAACAGGCCCTTCAGCCCACGATGTTGTGCCGAGCTTTATCTGAAACCAAGATCACGCTATCCCACTCCCTATCATCTTGGTGTACTCCATGTGCCTATCCAATAACCGCTTAAATGTTCCTAAAGTGTCTGACTCCACTATCACTGCAGGCAGTCCATTCCACACCCCAACCACTCTCTGCGTAAAGAACCTACCTCTGATATCCTTCCTGTATCTCCCACCATGAACCCTATAGTTACGCCCCCTTGTAATAGCTCCATCCACCCGAATGCATCCATTCACTCTTTCCTCTTCCTCACAAATCAAGGGCTGTGTGACTGGGTGACGTGTGTCCCCCTGTCAGCATGTGAACGGGTCCTCAGAGTCACCGTCACATTGTTCCCCTACACCCAGGGCACAAAAATCAATGTGATTGACATTCCACTGCATTGGGATCAGAGAGAGAGAAATCACAGGAATCAGTGAAAATTCAGGTTCTGGTTCATAACTTCCAACCCCTGGGCCTTTATAGAGTTTTTCAGCACAGAAAGAGGCCCTTCGGCCCATCGTATGTGTCAGCCATCAAGCAGCAATCTATTTAATCCATTTCCAGCACTTGCTCCATAGCCTTGTCTGCTGCGGCATTTCAAGTGCTTGTCTGAATGCTTCTTAAATGTTGCGAGTGTTCCTGACTCCACCACCCTTTCAGACAGTGAGATCCAGATTCCCACCACCCTCTGGGTGAAAAAGCGTTTCCATGGAATCCCTACCTGGACATTTACCATGGCAAATCCAACGACACTACACATCTTGGGACACTAAGTGACAATTTAGCATTATCGATCCACCTAACCTACACATTTTTGGGCTGTGGGAGGAAACCAGATTACCTGACAGAAACCCGCACACACGGGGGGAACATGCAAACTCCACAGGCAGTCACCCGAGGCTGGAATTGAACAAAGGTCCCGAACGTTGTGAGGCAGCAATGCTAACCACTGTGCCATCATCAATTCTCCTCTGAAACTCCTGCCTATCGCTTTAAATATGCCCCTGGCTATTGACCCCTAAAATGAAGGAGAAAGGTTCCTTTCTATGAACCGATGTATGTCCCTCTTAATTTGATACAACTCCACGAGGTTAGTGGTGAATGTCCAGACAGCAGCATCAATCTTCAGGAACATGTCAGTCTCTCTGTGAAGGGTTCCGGTCAGTCAGAGATGACTGCTGCACTGCCGACACTGAGTGGCCATCCTCGTGGTCATCCGGTATTATGATCCTGCATCAGTGATGGAAAAGCAATATATTCCAAGTCAGAATGGTGAGTGGTTTGGAAAGAAATCTGAAGCTGGTTGGTGTCCCATCCTTCTCATATCCTTGGCCATCTCGGTGATGGATAGTGCCTGTTTGGATGATGCTGGCTCAGGAACCTTGGTGAGCTGCTACATTCCACCTTGTATGTGGTAAAATACTGCCACTGTGCGTCAGTGGTAGAGACAGCCAATGTTTAGTTTGGTGAATGGCCAGCTGATCCAGTGGGCTCCTTTTCCATGGATGAGCTTCTTCAGTGTTTTTGAAGCTGCAGACAATCCAGCAAGATGAGCGGATTCCATCACACTGCTGACTTGTGCCTTGGAGATGGTGGGAAAAATTTGGGAGACAGGAGGCGAGTTCCTCATCTCCGAATTCCCAGACTGTTATCTACCCTTGGAGCCATAGTGTTTACAGTTCAGTGTCTGTTCAATGGTCCCAGTGCGCCCCCACCACTCAGGATGTTGATGGTCGAGGATTCAGCGATGGTGCTGCCATTCAATGTAAAGGGAATATGATTAGATTCCCGTCTGTTGGAGATGGTCCTTGCCTGGCATTTGTGCAGTGAAACATTACTTGCCATTTATCAGGTTAAGCCTGAACGTTCTTCAGACCTTCAGACGCTAGCTCTGTCGAAGAGTCATCCAGATTCGAAGGGTGAGCTGTTTCTCTCCACAGAAGCTGTCAGACATGCTGAGCCTTTCCACCATTTTCTGTTTTGTTCAGGTCTTGCTGTTTATGGGCATGGACTGCTTCAGTCTCTGAGGAATTGTGAACAGTACTGAGCATTGTGCAATCATTAGTGAACATCCTCATTTCTGACATTATAATGGAAGGCAGGACATTGATAAAGCAATTGAAGGTGGTTGGGCTTTGGACATCACCCTCAGGAACTCTTGCAGTGATGTTCATGAGGCACTGGAAGGATGACACTTTTCTGACCATCAAGAGCAGACTGATGGAGCAGCAATTCATCAGATTGGATTTGCCCTGTTTTATTCCACATTGTCCGGTAGATCCAGTGTTGTAGCTGTACTGGAACAGCTTGGCTTGGGGAATGGTTAGTTATGGAGCACAATTCTTCAGTACCATTGCTGGGGTACAGCCAGGCTGACAGAGTTTGCAGTACACAGTGCCTTCAGTCATTTCTTTACCTCACATGCAGTGAATCAAATGGTCATCTGTAATGTTGGGGACCTCAGGAGGAGGCCGAGATTAATCATTCTACTCAGCACTTCTGGCTGAAGATGGCACTGATGCTCTGGGTTCCCTCATCAGTAATGATGGAATTCTTGTGGCATGTTTATAGAATCATAGAATTCCCACAGTGTAGAAGGGAGGCCCTTTGGCCCATCGAGTCTTCACCAATTCTTTGAAAGAATATCATATCCAGGCCCTATCTCTGTAACTCCACATATATGGCCCACTAATCCCCGTAACCTACACACCCTGAGACACCTAGGGACAACTTCGCATAGCCAATCAACCGAACCTGCACATCTTTGGACTGTGGGAGAAAATTGGAGTACCCAGAGGAAACCCACACAGACACTGGGAGAATGTGCAAACTCTACACATAAAGTCACCCAAGGCCGGAATTGAACCCTGGTCCCTGGCGCTGTGAGGCAGCAGTGCTAACCACTGCGCCACCTTGTCGCCTAATGTAACCGGCATGTCCAACATTTTGTGGCATGTCTAACACTATTTATGACTGGATATGGCAAGACAGCAGATCTCTGATCTGATCCATTGGTTTTGGTGTGATTGAGCTCGGTCTATCATATGCTGCGTCCACTCTGTGGTCTGATGGTCGTGTGCTGGAGCTTCACATCTCATCTTTAGATAAACCCAAGTCTCATTTGGTCGTACATATAAAGAAAATTAGTCGTAGTAACACAGTACTGGCTGCTGGGGAAAGCCACTGTCAGCTTCCTATAAATGAAAAGGTACAGTTCACCTCTCCTGCCTGTTTCCTGTCACTCAGATAACTTCATAACCAGGCTGCCTTTGCCTCCTTTATTTCATGGTCTTCATCTTTGCTCCCAAGCTTATTTTGTGTCTACTAATAGCGGACAGTGTTTTTAATAACAAATACTGACAGCAATGGTATATTTAGTATCATTATTTGTGTTCTTAAAAACAATGTCCATTATTAATAGGGACATCATTCAGACTATTCTGCACTGTGATTATTGCCATTGCCTGCTGAGCTGTGCCTTGAACTGCTGGGCTGCGAGCTCTGGAATTCTCTTCATAACCCTCCCCACCTCCATCTCTGCATTCTCTTTTCAGATGCTCCTTAAGCTCCGTTTAACATAAATTTGAGAGTGGATCCCTCGGGATAAAACTCATCAGAATCCAATGTAGTTTGTAATCTGCCTTACCAATATACAGCAGTTTTCTATGTTTAATCAAACTGAGAAGCCGACAGACATAAACATCTATAATCTGAATGACAAAATAAACTAAATTGAACATGTGACCAGCCATATCTGGGAATTCTATAAACATTTAATTGTTTTGTCCATCTTTTTTATTCTCATGAATGGATTTGAGAATAATCATAAATGATTAGTTAAATCTTTCACTCCTGAATCTCGCAGTTTATTGTAACTCAGGTTCAGACACATCACTGACTGGTTTGTACTGAGAGCAGAGGTGAGAATATCTGAGGCTGTTACTCTCCAAACTGGAGATCATAGAGAGAAAGATTTCAGGAATCAGAGCGAATCCGTGGTGTTTAACACGAAGACTGACAGGAATGATTATTAATGACACTATTACTGACACTGATAATAATTTACAGTGTCAGACATCCACTGATTATTAACACAATCTCACACAGTCTGATACTTACTCCAGTTTCTGTATTTTACATTCTGGATTCCTCAGAGCCGCAGACAATAGTTTCACTCCTGAATCTCCCACTTCATTGTCACCCAGACTAAATGGAGGAAGTGAGAAACACATTAAATTCAGATTAATGTTCAGCAGGAAAAATAGCTGGATCTGTTTTTGTGTCAGAAACTTAGCACCAGTGGTGAACTGATTCAAGTTACGATATTATATCTCATCCAAGTTGATCTTTCTCTACACCCTGTGACTGTAACACTGCATTCTGGACTCTTTCCTTTCCTTCCCTATGTACGGTATGCTTTGGCACTAATAAATGTGACAATATTAAATCAGATATCAAACCCTTTCTGTTGAATGGAAAAGGCAATCATCAGCATTGGAAAATGATGAACAATTCACTCTCACTGGTTTGCCTACTGGGGGAAATCACTTTTACACCTCTCAAAATGTATATTTTGTTTAATTGTTCTTGGGATATGGGTGTCGCTGGCTCGACCAGCATTTATTTCTCACTGCTAATGGTCCCTAGAGGAGGTGATGCCCACATCCTGTGAACAAGCAAGTAATTTTTAAACATGTCCCACATTCTGGTCTCATGTCCTGATCATCAGAATTACCCTCCTGAATCTCACTGACCCTGCTACGTTTCCGGAAATTCAAATCATTTCTGCTGTTACATAAATCCAGGATTTTATGAGAATTGTACATTTTACTGAGGGTTAAATGATAAAGCTGTGAGAGTGGATCCCTCGGAATTCCCTGTGCTTCTTAACTATTGACATTGTATCATCTGTATAGTATCTCAGGGCGAGTTAAAGTGTGAAACTGTGCTAACTGTTGCTTTAAGATCCATCCCCTAGATTTGACACAACCAGGAAAGATTATTCTCCCATTAGAAAGTTGAAATATTTCTGTTTGACTAGTTTATAGGGGAGGGGTGTCTCCCGCTACATTCCACAGTAAACAGGCTCTACATTTTCTGCAGGTATGGCTAGTGTTCTATCTCCGGGAATTGCCGGGAGTTCCCTCTTCCCGGTAGATCCTCACATAGGAAAAGGATTATCCAAAAACCCTGTTTCATATCACTGACGGTTTGACTGGAGATTTTCCAGCAGCAGGTTTCCTCATTCAGGAAATTCTGGTTTCCTCGGCTCAGATGTAAGTTCTGCAGTCCTGCCACATTTAGCTGTGAATGATAGTGGACGATGAAACAACAGAAGGAGGAGGCTCCACAAATATCCCATCCTCATGATGGAGGAGACTAGCACATCAGTGCAAAAGGTATGGCTCAAATATTAGTAACTAACTTCAGTGGCTGAACCATCCAGAGGGCCCCAACATCACAGATATCAGCTCATTCCATTCACTCCACATGATGTCAAGAAATAGTTAAAGATAATGGATACGGCAAAGACCACAGATCTTGACAATATTCCAGTAACTGTACTGAAGATTACTGCTCCAGAAGTTGCTCTGTTCCTCGCCAAGCTGTTCCAGTGAAGCGACAACACTGATGTTTACCCAAAATAGTGGGAAATTGTCCAGATATGACCGTAAACAAAAAGGAGAGAACAAATCCAATCTGTCCATTTCCCACCCCATCAGTCTACTCTCGATCATCAGCAGAGTAATGGAAGGCTAACGAGACTAACAAGTGACACTTAATTAGCAATGACCTGCTATCTGACTTGAAGCTTGTGTTTACTCAGGGACACTCAGCCCCCTACCTCATTACAGCCTTGATGCAAACACGGACAGCAGAGCTGAACTCAGGATGAGAGGGGAGAGTGTCTGCCCTTGACATCAAGGCAGCATATGGCTACATGTAGCAAAAAGGAGCCAGAGAAAAACTGAAGTCAATGGAAATGAGAAATGGGCAGCACGGTAGCACAGTGGTTAGCACCGCTGCTTAACAGCTCCAAGGACCTGGGTTCGATTCCCGGCTCGGGTCACTGTCTCTGTGTAATTTGCACATTCTCCTCGTGTCTGCGTGGGTTTCCTCCGGGTACTCCGGTTTCCTCCCACAGTCCAAAGATGTGCGGGTTCGTTTGATTGGCTATGCTAAAAAAATTGCCCCTTAGTGTCTCAAGATGCGTAGATTAGAGGGATTAGTGGGTAAAATATGTAGGGATATGGAGGTAGGGTCTGGGTGGGATTGTGGTCAGTGCAGACTCGATGGGCCGAGTGGCCTCTTTCTGCACTGTAGGGTTCCTATGATTTCTTTCCATGAAAACTATCTGCCGATTGGAGTAATACCAGCACAAACAAAGTTAGTTATGGTTGTTGGACCATCTACAAGATGCAGTGCAACAACTCACCATGGCTCGTTACACAGCACTGTCCAGTCTTGTGATTTCTATCCCTGGAAGGACAAGGGCAGCAGATGAATGGAAACATCACCACCTGGAAGTTCCCTTCCAAGATACACACCATCCTGACTTGGAAATATATCACCGTTCCTTCACAGTGACTGGGTCAAAATCCTGGAACTCTCTTTCTCACAGCTCTGTGGGTGCACCTACACCACAGGAGTCCCGAAATGTAATGGTAGTGATATAATAGTGAGCATAGTTGCTTTCCAAGCAGTTGATACAGGTTTAATTCCCAGCTATCTCAGTTTGTCAGAGTGGATGAAGAGAGGGCCAGGAGGCAGTAACCACAACCGAAAAGAGTGGGTCAATCCAATTGAGTCAAGTCTGCGGCTCCAGCCTGGAGCAGTAGTGTTAAACTTAGCTGAGGGTTGGAGGGTCAGTTGATCATTCAGCTACTCTGAGCCGGCCCACGCTGAGTTCAAAAGGGAAATGGTGAATCTAATAGTGACACGGAGGAAACTAAATTCATTGGTTGGTAAAAAAATGCCATTTTCGACTGGCTTTATATTGCTGTGATTTGGAGGAAGCAACAGAAAGGGTCAGTGATGGTTCTGCTGTTGATGTGGTGTACATGGATATTCAAAAATCATCTGATGCAGTGACACAACAGACTTGTGGCATAAGCTCATAAAATAAATGGGAAAGTAGCAACGTGGATACAAAATTGGATGAACAAAGAGTAATGGATATTTTTAAGGCTGGAGGATGTCGGTAATGGAGAACCCTAGCAGTTGGTATTGGGATCCTTGCTTTTCCCTGATATATATGAATGATCTAGGTGTTTGGGCGGCACGGTAGCACAGTGGTTAGCACTGCTGCTTCACAGCTCCAGGGGCCTGGGTTCGACTCCCGGCTTGGGTCACTGTGTGGAGTTTGCACATTCTCCTCATGTCTGTGTGGGTTTCCTCCGGGTGCTCCGGTTTCCTCCCAGCCTAAAGATGTGTGGGTTAGGTTGATTGGCCATGCTAAAATTGCTCCTTAGTGTCTTGAGATGTGTAGGTTTGAGGGATTAGAGGGTAAAATATGTAGGGATATGGGGGTAGGGCCTGGGGTGAGGATTGTGGTCGGTGCAGACTCGATGGGCCGAATGGCCTCTTCCTGCACTGTAGGGTTTCTATGGTTTGCTGTCTCGAGGGAAATTTCAAAGTTTGAGGCATTGTAAACTGTGAGAAGAGCTTGGGACTGAAAAACAGACCATGGGGGAGTGTACAGACAGGTGACAGCTTAAGTTAAATGCAGAGGCGGGTGAGGTGATACTTTCAGGAAACATGCACATGAGGAAGCAATATAAAATAATCGGTCGAATTGTTAACGGATTGCAGGATCAGAGGGACTGAACACATATGTGCATCGATCATTGCTGTTAGCAGGACAAGTGTAGGTAGCAATTAATAAAGAAAACAGCATCTTGGGCTTCACTGTTATGTAATAACTTGTGTTTGTGGGCATTACACAGTAATTCATGAGTTTAAATTTAATTTGTGTTTCTGTGCTTGTGAGCTCAGAAAGGGCCAAAACTTTAATTTCACTTCATGTTAAACAAAGCTGCCTGCCTGCGGGTTTTTGGTTTCAATTTAAACTGTCCCTACATTTTAATTTAAGGTTTACGACGTTGTAAGAGTTATGAAGGTTTAAAGAAATGGTTGCTTCTACTCAGAGGCCCACAATGAATGATAGAAGCACTGAGTTTCAGTTACAACCAGTTAATCCAGGAAGCAAGACGGAGTTCACAGAGGCTGCCAGTAGAGGCAGCGCAATGCAGGGATTCAGAAAGCAACCCGAACTGATGATGTCACCAGTGATCACGTGACTTATAAAGGGACATTGTCCCAATATAACACACACCGACTGTAATACATAACACAGGGAGAGCGCAGTAAAATAATCCTGATCATAATTAAACACAAACTGTAAGCTGCACCGAACAAGACAAACTAATTTCTGTATAGCATCGTACAGAATCAGATGGTTTCTGTTGGGAGAGGGAATGATCCTTTTTCAGATTTTGGAGGGAGGCCTTTACAGCAATAATCATTTAAAATTCATCCCAATAATGTTTTTATTCATTCAAGGAACGTGGGCATCGCTGGTTATGCCAACATTTATTATCCACGCCTATTCCACGAGAATCTGCCTTCTTGAAATGATGTAGTTTTATCAGAGAATCTAGATTTATTACAGGTTCAGAAGGAGGCCAATCGGCCCATCATATCTGCATCTGCTCTCAAATGAGCATTATTACTTTGTGCCATTCTCCCACACTTTGTGACCATTGGACATTGTTTCTCTCTTGACGTCCTCGAATGAACATGCCTCTGTTTTATTAGAACAAAAGAAATGGCTTCTCAACAATGAAAATATCCGCTATGAGACCAAACAGTTACCTCAACTCCAGACATTTGTGCAGAACGGGTCCCAGCCACCGGAACCCTTCACACTGAATGTAGCATTCCTCTAGATCGAGGTGTTTTATTGTATCACAGAGTCCAATGACATGAGACAGGACCGCACAGTCAATCGGGGTCAGTCGCAGTTCACTAAATGAAAGTGTTTCCACAGATCCCACTGTGTTCCGAGCCAGTGTTTTATTCTGAGACTCAAACAGGTAGTGGAATGTGTTCAGGAGCTTCCTCTTCCCAGTTTCAGTCTCTGTGTCTCCAATCTGCCCTTCAACCTTCTCCTTCACCCAGTCAATCACTCGGCAGGTTGTTTGATGAAGAAACGAACCCAGAAACTTCACCAGGGGCCAAGCTGACTGTGGGGAGGACAGACCAGCAACAAAACGGAGAAATATCTCAAATCGCCCATCTTTCTCGCTGTGGGTCTCACTGAGGAGTTTCCCGATCTCCCCGGGATCTGGAGTCAGGAATTGTGTGAGTGCAGCTACAAACTCTTGGATGGTGAGGTGTGGGAATGTGTAAACCACACTCTGGGCAGAATCATTTTTCTCCAAAAGTTCCATCAGGAACCCAGACAGGAACTGGGAAGGTTGTAGATTGTACTTGATCAAATCTTCATTTCTAAAGACAATCTTCTTCTCGAAGACTCCTGTGAAGGCCATCTCACCAAGCTTCAGTAACACATCACGGGGGTTTTCAATCTCTCGGCCATGGTTTTTCAGAATGTTGTAAATATAGTAGGAATATAGTTGGGTGATGGTCTTGGGAACTTGCTGCTGTTTCCTGTCTCTTTGTGTAAAGAAGGGACCCAGTGACAGACCGAGGATCCAGCAGTAGGAAGGGTTGTAACACATGGTGTACAGGATCTCGTTCTCCTCGTGTTTGAAAACAGCTGCTGCCACCGTCTGATCTTCAAAAAACTTGTTGAAATATTCCTTCCGTTCATCACCAACAAATCCCAGGATTTCAGCCCAGACACTGATCTCAGCCTTTTCCAATAAATGTAATGCAGTGGGGCGGCTGGTCACTAGCACTGAACATCCTGGGAGCAGCTTGTGCTGTATTAAACTGTACACAATGTCAGACACTTCACACCGGAATTCAGGATCTGTGCACATGGACTGAGGTTCTGTATTTCTCTGATTGTCGGCAAAATCAGTACTGTCCTTGAATTCATCCAAACCATCGAATATAAACAGCAATCCCTCTGGGTTCTTCCAGAGCTCTCCCAGAATATTCCCAAAGTAAGGATAGAAAAACAGTATCAAATTCCTCAGGTTTATTCTACAGTTAATAGTGTTCAAATCCCGGAACTTAAAACTGAAAACAAATTGATAGTGTGGGTATATTTTCTCAGTGGCCCAGTCATAAACAATCTTTTGTACCATTGTTGTTTTTCCAATTCCCGGCACTCCGCTCACTGCTGCTGAATTCCCAGATTTGGATTTTCTCTGGGAAAAGCTGCTCTGGAACAATTGATCAGTTCGGATTTTTTCCAGTTCTTTCCGGAGATGTTTCTCTCTCCATTCTTCATGGTCTCGGCCTCTTGCCAGCAGTTCATGTTCGACAAGTGTCCGATCTCGAACAGTAGAAATAACCGTTAGCTCAGCGTATCGATCAACCAGCTGGAAAATCTTAACCTTCTCCTTTATGAGGATAGTGTTCACTCTCAGTGTTTCAGTTTGTACCCGGAGTGTCTCCTTGTGTTTCTGTTGAAGATCTTCAATGAGAACAGAGAGAAATGTTAGTTGCATGAAAACACCATCTTTGCTGAATTGTTAGACTTACTTTACAGTGTCCGTCCAGGTTTGTGCAGGAATTAAAATTAAGTTATTGGAAACTTCGTTTGACAATCAACAATTTCCATTTAAAGTCTCAGATCGTGACTTAACTTTAATATTTCCATAACTTGTTGATTTTATAAAGGTGATGTTTTCTCTCTGATGGTTAATGCTTTCCAACCTGCCCTTAATACAGACACCTCACTGGGAGTCTGCAAGGATCATGGTTACATGACAGGCGATTTTCGGGTCCATCAGTCTGTGAACTAGTCGGTGTTCCCAATCTGCTGCAGAAATGGTAAATGGGATATTGGATATGAATGGGAGATGGAGATTGTAATTGTTCAGGAGTCTCACTGTGACTGCATCCCTCCTTCAACAGGTTCCCTTTCATACTGTGTGAGCATTGGAATACCAACAGTTTTGAACATGGAAAGTTCTCCTATTCTATCAGGCTGTTGCCTGGTCACCCATGTTACTGGGGAGCCGGTTGGCTCAGTTGGTCAGATTGTGGGCCATATTGTGTCAGCAGCATGGGGTCCGATCCCCGTTGTATCTGGGGCAAAATCGGAACCTCACTCCTTGCCTTACCCGTGCCGGAGATCATTCAGCCGTGGTTCAAACCTGCCTTCGGACAGAGAATTCAAAGAATACCCATCCCTTTGTTGTAGTGTATTTCAGTAATCAATAACTATGTTTCAGCAGTTGTACGTGTAGATTCATTAACTGTGTTTTGATAACAGTTCTGCCATGATGGCAACAGGAAACAGAACAAGAATCTACTTTGCTAAGTGTAATATGAAACCAGTAAACATTCACAGTTCATTTGAACTGTTTAACAATAATTATAATGCATGGTTAATTATGTTTGTTGTTTCCTATAACCTAGTTTTGGGAAATTGAAAATATATTTATCTTAGTTCTTACATTGGGTTAAAAGGACACCCCTGATTTAACGGATTATCCTTTCAGTGATAGGATATGAGATAGCAAATTTAAGACAGAGTTGAGGAGAAACTACTCCCAAAGGGTTGTGAATCTGTGGAATTTGCTGCCCCAAAGTGTGGTGGATGCTGGGACAGGAGTAAATTTGAGGAGTTAGATAGATTTTTAATTGTTCATGCGTTGAAGGGTTATGGGGGAAGGCAGGAAAATGGGGATGAGGAGCATATCAGCCATGACTGAATGGCGGAGCAGACTCAATGAGCCGAATGGCCGATCTCTGCTCCTATATCTTATGAACTTATGCAAAATGTTAACGGGGGTTGTAGATAGACCCACAAACTGTAGTGATGAGGCTGGGGATGGCATTAAACAGGAAATTAGTGACGCATGTGATGAAGGAACATCAGTAATTGTGGGAGATTTTAACCTGCATATAGACTGGCCAAGTGAAATCAGACACACTAACGTAGAGTAGAAATTCCTGGAGTGTATACGGAATAGTTTTCTGGAACATTCTATTGGTCGTGGGGAAAATGCTATAGTTCATTAACAGCAGAGCATTTGAAAACAGTGGCAGGATTGGACAGTCAGCATGGATATATGAAGCGGAATTCTTGCTTGACAAATCTACTTGAATTTTTTCCAGGAAGCAACTAGCAGAGGTGACGAAGGTGACAATGGTTGTGATTTATTTGGACTTTCAGAAGGCTTTTGACACGGTCCCAGGTAAGAGATGAGCATGTAAAATTCAATACATTGATTTGGGAGCAGTGTATTGAGATGGACAGGAAATAAGCTGGCAGGGAGGAAACAGAGTAGCAATAACTGGGTCTTTTTTCCAAATAGCAGACTGTGACTAGTGGGATACTGCACGGTGCTGGGAGACCACTGAAAGGGTTAATGTCACATAAGCTGCTATGAAAAAAAAGTTCTTATCGAAGTTTTCAAAGAGAAGCACTAAGACCAGTAGCTTAAGGTGACTGTGATTGGTTTTAATATCTGAATGATGCAAGTTTAATCAATAACTGAGTGGATTGAGGTAACTCCTAAAATGTGATTGGTATATGCTAATTACCTGTGACTGAATTTGAAACTATAATTGTTTATATATGTAGGAATTCTGTATTCTGATTCATTACAGACTGTGACCTGTGACTTTCCAGAGTCCTCACTATACAGATGATTAAAACAGCTGTTAAGAGAATTCCGTGACTTGGTCCAATTACTTGAAAGATAAAGTTGTGATCAATTAAAAGGCTGATATCAATTACCACAAGACCACTTATTCATGATATATATTAATGATTTAGACGGATGAATTAAATCTAATCTCTCCAAACGTGCAGACTACACAAAAGTAGGTGGGAGGGTGAGCTGTGTGGAGGAAGTGGGCAAATGGCCTACCCCTGCAACCATTTTCTCTGTTACTGTGTTTCTATAAGGTTCATGCTGAGATTTACAGGGTAGTGGGATTCTGCAAGGTGTACACAAGACTTCCAAAATAATAGCAATCAGCAATTTAATTAAGAGAAAAAAATGCAATGATTACAAGAGAAATCCTGTGTACTGGAATGAATCTCTGTATAGTTGAGGAACAGTGACAAACCCCAATCATGTTCAGCCCAGTTACCCCAGCCTTTAACTTTCCAATTCCCAGATTTTCACAACCTCTTAAACAAAGGTTGTAATCAATCATTCAGATTCTCAGAAGTTAAATAGTTTATAATCTCCATTTCATCTCTTACCTTTCAGGCGACTGGGCAATTCAGATAAACCTTGTGCAATGTTCATGTCATCGAATGCATCAGAACCTGTTTAAATAAATTCATGAAATCAAATCAGTGATATCGACAGTGTTTAAATGGGAAATTGAATTCACTGTGATTTTACCATACCACGCTCCTGTATTTCTTTCAGTATTTTATCCAGTTTTGGGACTCCGTGACGCATTTTCACAAAGGATTCCCACATCACCCTTCGAGCCCGAGATCCTTTTTCCATCACCAGATTGAGCAGAAGTTTGGAACTGTCTACCCGGTTTCCCTTATCCACGAGCTCAGTGACTTTCTATGAAGAATAGTAATGAAGAATAATGAGACGCAGAGTGAAAGATAAACACTGAGAATGGGATGGAAAGGACCTGCTCAGTGATGGGATTTCCCAGTTGCTTTCAGCTCAGAAATCAGTCACTGGGCCGGGTCCTGATCCATAACGAACACGGACTGAAAATTATCTTCACATCTCATTGCAGTCATTAACGATAAACAAATGTGAATCAACTGAACTAGAATCAAAAATATATTTGCAGAGAGTGAGGGATCACTGAGAATCTGCAGCATTTTAATGTAATTGTTTGCTTGTCTCTCAGTGTCTGCCATGATATCAGGTTCATGATGAATAATTTGACCCACTTTTCTCTGAAACCTCAATCCTGCTGCCTCACTGTGTGATTTACTCAGAAATCCGGAGGTGATGAGGAAAAGTCTATTTTCTCTGAGATGGTCAAGAGTCTTTGGAACCCTCTTCCTGAAAAAAATGGTGGAAGCAGAGTCTTTGAATGTTTCTAAGAGAGAGGTAGATGGACTTTTGATATCAAGGGGCTGATATGTTATAGGGAATAG
Source organism: Mustelus asterias (assembly GCF_964213995.1). Classification (NCBI taxonomy): domain Eukaryota; kingdom Metazoa; phylum Chordata; class Chondrichthyes; order Carcharhiniformes; family Triakidae; genus Mustelus; species Mustelus asterias. The sequence continues at coordinate 227,153 of NW_027590620.1, forward strand.
GGGGGGGAATGCAGATTTGAGGGTACTATTAAATAAGCCGCAATGTTATTTAACAGCGGGACAGTATCGAGGAACTAAATGGTCTATCCCTGTTCCCCATGTGTATGCAAATAAAACAGCGGCAAATCAGAACTCAGATGGCAGAAAAATGATTATTCTGATCATCAAGTTATTTAAGTAGCAGGAATTTTAAAATGAAATTTGACTGATAAAGTACCATTGAGTAATCCAAATACCGACTGATGCTTTATGTCAGGGAAATGAGCTAATAATAATGGCGAAAAATCTAATCACTTAATCATTTCTGCACAGTAATTCAAATGCCAGAGACAGAACTTTTAAAAAAAATACTAGTACGTATGAAAGCTCAGTAAGGACGATTGAGGAGTTAGATAATTTTTGACAGATAATATTTAGCTACTATTGCGGGGTGTGAAGGAGAGCCTGCCGCAGAATGTCAGAGTCAGAGCAATGGAGAATTTCAGACTGGAGTTTACAAGAAAGGAAAGGTTCAAATTCATTGACTCAGGTCAAATAGAAGAATGGACATTTTAAAGCAAAGGCATCTGAGGACTGGGGGCCATTACAGGTTTATGAGCACACAGTGTTATCTGGAGTCTAGTGGGAGCACAGTAAAGGCAGCAGAATCTGAGTAGCTGAAGATAAGACGCAATGTAGCAGAACATTGGAACAGCTGAATCTGGGGTGAACAAAGACATGGAACAGGATTCAGCAGGCGCTGTGCTGAGGTAGGGGTACAGACTTGCAGTGTTACGTGCAGACAATAAGGATATTTCTGCACTGGCAATTGTGCAGGAAATGGAGTTCTGCTTGATACTGAATGCTGAAATCACAGATAGTCTGGCTAGGTCTCAGTCAGAGGCTGGGAGAGGAATACAATCAAGTGGTTTGGAGATGGAGTCTGTGAGGGAAACAGACAATGATGTGGGCATCGCTGGCTAGACCAGCTTTTGTTACAGCAATACTGAACAGTTCACTCCTTTTCCGCTACATCCTGACTTTTTCCTCTGGTCTCTCCAGTCCCACTCAAACTCTTGCCTTTTTTCTGCCAGTCCACATGAGAGTTAAACCTGAACTGTTCCCCTGTTCTTTGTACAGATACCGACAGATCTATTGTCACCTTTCCATATTGTTTCAGATTCACAATATTCGCAGTGTTATCCACATTGTGTCCTTTTTTCCAGCTTCTATTCTATAAAATTCTGAAATTAAATGATTATTAATGCCATTCTCTGTGTTACTTTGGGAGTAAACTTAATGTTGCGATGTATTAAAAGGGTAACATTGAACCAAGAAACTGAGATACTCCTGTGCCTTCCTAAAAACATTGGTGTGATCACATTCAGAATATTACATTCAGTTGTGTTTCCCTCAGTACAACAAGCTTATTGTAGCTTCAGATGGGAACAACTCGAACCTGTGAGACAATGGTGGGGGTGAGTGGGAGCCAGTGTGTAAAGTGAACATGTCCTCACTGGAAAATAAAAGTTTGAGGGGTGATATGATTGCTGTTTTCCACTGAGTCCAATTTTTCCAAAACTCTTTGATGCTACACAATTTAAAACGCTGTCTTGATGTGAACGATCGGCACTATCACCTCTCCTCTGTAATTCTTTTAGCCATGTCTGAACCAAAGGAGCTCTGGAGCAGAGTGCAAACTCAGTATCTGCGAGCAGGTAATTGCTGAGCAAATACCACTTCAAAACACTGTCGATATACCTTCCATTGTTTTGATAACTGTAAGTAGACGAATAAAATGGTAATAACTCGATTGCATTTGCTCTTTTTACCATGGACTTTCCTGGGATTTTTTTCCATATTGGTGGGTAAATGCCAATGCTTTAGCTGGGGTGAACAGCTTGGCTCACAGTGTGACTAGTCCTGGAGCACGAACCTACAGCATTACAGCCAGGATGCTGTCGGTGTCTCTGCACATCATGCCCTCAGTCATTCCTTTATATCATGTGGAGGGAATTCATTTGGCTGAAGACCAGTTTCTGTGATGATGGGGATCTCAGGAGGAGGCTGAGATGAATTATCAGTGAACACTTATGGCTGAGGGTGGTTGTGGATGCTTCAGTCTTGTCAGCCACGAGCTGGGATCTGCTGTTTCTGATGTTAATGTTTGTAGAATCCCCCCTACACATTTGTTGTCTAATTATCTAACATCATATGACTGACATGGCAGGACTGCAAAGCTTTATGCTGTTAGTTGAGGCTCAAGTTGCTTCTCTCTCTATACCATTGTGGCTAGTTGTAGATTCACCAGGTTGCCACATCATTTTTATATATTCCTGATGCTGTTCCTGCAATGCTCTCCAACGCAACTCATTGAACCAGGACCGAGCCTCTGGTTTGATTGTAATGGTGGTGTGTGAGTGTGCCATGCTATTATCTAATAGATTGTGGGGAAATACAATACTGTGACTGATGGCCAACTGTCAGTTTAGAAACAGTCGATCTATTCAATATCTATTACATTTAGCACGGGGATAACATCGCAAACAACAGAACCACTTGTCAGTTTGAAGACAGTACTTCATCTCCACCAAGGACTGTGCGGTAAGTCTTACTGATACTGTCATGGATTGGTGCATTTGCGACTGTCAGATGGATGAGAACAAAACTAGGATTTTCCACGTTCACTTGCCAAGAGCCACAAGCTCATTCTGGCTGATCTGACTTTCAAAACTTGGGAAGTTCAGTCAGTAATCGTGCTACTGAGACAGGCTTGACTGGAGAAATTAAGCCCCCTCTCCACCGCCGTGCCCTGCCAGCCCCATGAGTAAATTTTGTGCCTGTTCTTTTTTTAATCACATTGACATGGAAAAGTCCATTTTCATCAACTGAAGGAAGGCAGTGATCAGGAGGAGGTTTTCTTGTCTATATTTGACCTCAGTACATAAGATTTTGTGGGGTCCAAAGATAATATTGAGGACTCTCCACGTTTATACAATACCACTGGGCTGTAATTTCTGGCAGATCCATCTGGTGGGAACATACAGATCCAGGAACAGTAGGGGAGGAGTCTGGGACCTTGTTTGATCATCATAGTTACAGGATCATATTGATGGCAGGTTATAGCTTCACATATCTGCGGAATGGGTTCTGCAAAATGTGCTGAAAGTCCATAAATGTTAGTGAGGACTTTGCAGGGTCGACTGGGCCATGTTAGCGAATCCAGTCCAGCGTGGTGCACCCAGTTTAGTTTATTATACCTGACTGTAGTTAGTTTGCCTTGTTTTCTAGACCTTTTCAGAGGTCAGTGAAGAGTCAACTGTGTTACTGTGTGTCTGGAGCCACATACAGGCCAGGCTGAGTAAGGGCAGCATGTCTCCTTCCCTTAGTGAAGCAGATTGGTTTTGTAGACAGTCTAATCTTATTTAATTAGCTTAGTTCATTCTGGAGTAAGGGGAAATATGAAGCCATCAGGCAGGAGATTAGAGGCGTAAATTGGAAGGAGGCATTCTCAAGGAAGTAAGGTGGCAGATTTTCAAGGAATGTTTGTCTGGAGTTCTGCATGACAACGTTCCGATGAGACAGGGAGGTGTTGGTAGGTTACGGGAACCGTGGTGCACAAAAGCTGCGCTGAACCCAGTGAGAAAGAAAAGGTAAGTATACAAAAGGATCAGAGAGCTAGGCGATGATGGGGATCTAGATGAGTAGACGGCTTGTAGGAAGGGACTTAAGAAAGAAATTAGGAGAGCCAGAAGGGGTCAGGAGAAGGATTGGCAGGTAAGATTAAGGAGAACCCTCAGGTGTTCTATAAATATGTGAAGAGTAAAAGGATGAGATGTGAAGGAATAGTACCTATAAAAGGTGAAGGTGAGAAAGTCTGTACAGAACCGGAAGAAATAGCAGAGGTGCTTAATGAATACTTTTCCTCAGCATTCACGGTGGAAAAAGACCTGGGTCGTTGTACCACAGGATTGAGGCAGACTGAAAAGATTGAGTATGTGGACATTAAGAAAGAGGATGTGTTGGAAATTTTGAATAGCATCAAGATAGATAAGTCGCCGGGACCGGATGGGATGTACCCCAGGTTACTGTGGGAGGCGCGGGAAGAGATTGTAGAGCCTCTGGTGATGATCTTTGTGTCGTCGATGGAGACGGGAGAGGTTCCGGAGGATTGGAGGATTGCGGATGTGGTTCCTATATTCAAGAAAGGGAATAGTGATAGCCCAGGAAATTACCGACCGGTGAGTCTAACCTCAGTGGTTGGTAAGTTGTTGGAGACGATCCTGAGGGACAGGATTTATGAACATTTAGAGAAGTTTAGTATGCTCAAAAGTAGCTTGCACGGCTTTGTCAAAGGCAAATCGTGCCTTACGAGCCTGGTGGAGTTCTTTGAAAATGTGACTAAACACTTTGACGAAGGAAAAGCGGTAGATGTGGTCTACATGAACTTCAGCAAGGCGTTCGATAAGGTCCCCCATGCAAGACTTCACGAGAAAGTGAGAGGGCATGGGATCCAAGAGGCTGTTGCCTTGTGGATTCACAACTGGCTTGCCTGCAGAAGGCAGAGAGTGGTTTTAGACGGGTCTTTTTCAGAATGGAGGTGGGTCACCACTAGAGTGCCCCAGGGATCTGTTCTGGGACCCTTGCTGTTTGTCATTTTCATAAATGACCTGGATGAGGAAATGGGGGGGTGGGTTGGTAAGTTTGCCGACGACACGAAGGTTGGTGGTGTTGTGGATAGGTTGGGGGG